>NW_004797939.1:285819-288684 GCF_000002075.1 Aplysia californica | reverse complement strand
TCTCTCTCTCTCTCTCTCTCTCTCTCTCTCTCTCTCTCTCTCTCTCTCTCTCTCTCTTTCTCTCTCTCCTTGAGGTTTCCAACATAAAGCTTGGTGAATAGTATTTGTACATATTATATGTATTTGGTTTTCTCAATGTGTATCCAGTTCAGTTCCTTTTCTCTTACTGATATCTTTATCTATTTTCTGTTGATGTGTTTGCTCCCATAGTTGTTCATTTCTCATGGTGATGGCTCAGTGAATTTTAGGATCTCCCTTTAAGCAACTGTTGAAAAATGTCCGTATTTTTTAGAAGTCTATTTTGTAAGTTTTTATGTTTCTGATCCAGAGAGTAGGCTTTTGACACAAGCGTAATATCTTGGTTCATGCTCCCATAGTTCCTGTTTTACACACATGTCTTCTTAGTTGTGTGAAAGCTCCTCTTGTCTTGTCGATTCTCGACTCGACTTCTGCATGCTGTTTCTCCAACATTGTCTGTGATCCTTCCTAAGTGATTGAAAGAATTAAACTGCCTCTCTCGGTGCTTCGCTGATGTGGATTTTACCATTGATGGTGGTGTTGGTCTCTATAAATAGGGACATAAAATAATAACACCTGTAACTACCAGATGTTCCCCACCACCGGTCACAAATATTACCAGAACGCCCACAAGTGTGCGAAACCGCCCGTGATAGAAAACTGCTCTGTCAAATTTAAGACGTTTCTGTTTATTTATTATGCGAACGTGAAGAGGATAAGGCGCTAGGGCTGTCTGTGCTGTTTTCACTGACGCCTGCGCTCCATCGTTCTAAAGCGATCTTTCACAGGGTGTTGTAAGTTCAGCCGGTTCGAGACCAGCTTCCGAGAGATACTTCAAACTAGTTAGTATTTAAGGCCTGTTTTCAACCAATTGATATTGTTTTATTTTCCATAATAAACATTTATTTAGTGTTAAAGTAATGACTTCATAACGCCACAATAATTTGAAATGTTATCGATAAAATAAAATCATATTCCTGTAGCAGATGCAGACTCTAACTAAAAAAGGAAAATCTTATAAAATCTTCTACTTAGTTTTAGTAAGATTTTTACGGCACTTGCAAAACAATAAGGTCAAATAAGTGCCGAAGGTTAGAGATGTTACAAGAGAGTAACAAACATAAAAAAAGAAGGAGGGGAGATGAGGACGTTAGTTGCTTGACAGGAAAGAAAAATCAAACCACGCCAGAGCACCCACCAAAAACCCACTAAAATCTTCAATACTGCAAACATAATGATGGACATTTTAAATTTTCCTTGAGGAAAAGTAATCGGTTTTGACCAATTACAATTATTTGAAGTGGTTATGCCCCCTTGGAGAGTTTGCTGTTCCTTATTTTGTCTTGGCGTGCAAATCTGAGAAGTAGACTAATACGGGGTGTCCACTACGGCTGGATCGGGCCGATCGCTCGACTCGATCGACAGTAACTGAAAACAAACACCTTTGTTTTGGAGGCGATCGAGTCTGTTCTGATTCCATGTTTTGTGGAGCATCTGGTAGGCACATTTCACCTTCAAGGATCAAGGAAGGCACACTAGACTAAAGTTACCTAAAACTGATAGTTCGTTCTTCAATTTTTGACAATGACCACAGAATCTGCATAACAACTTCATCTAAAGAAATATAACATCTTTCGTGCGACATCTTCGTCGGCCAAAGAGCCCGATTCTGGCGCAGAAAATGTTGCTACCTGAAGTAGGTTTATCTTTTAAATACTGTTGCTGCTGCTGCTGCTGCTGCTGCTGCTGCTACTACTACTACTACACAACTAGAGAAGACCAGGGTTAAAAGTTTCAATAATAATCATCATCATCATCATCATCATCATCATCATCATCATCATCATCATCATCACCATCATATTCAGTAGCAGCAGCAGCAACAGCAGCAGTAGCAGAGCAGGGGTAGTTAGTAGCAGTAGCAGCAGCAACAGCAGTATTTGCCATTTTTTGCATGCCAAAACGTAAGATAGGATAAGGAAAGGAAAACTCTCCAAAGGGGCATAACCACTTCAAATATTTGCAATTGGTCAAACCCAATTACTTTTCCTCAAGGAAAATTTAAAATGTCCATCATTTGTTTGCAGTATTGAAGATTTTAGAGGATATATTTTCATTTTTGTCAAAGTCCTCATCCACTGCAAGAATATGATTTTGTTTTATCGATAACATTTCAAATCATTGTGATGGTATGAAGCAATTACTTTTACAAGAAATGAATGTTTATAATGAAATATCAATTTCAATTGATTGTATTTAAAACAATTGTTCTATAAATAGTTTCTCTTGGGAAGCTGGTTTCGTACCGACTCACAATTTCCAGAAACAGATAGCTTTAGAACATTTGAGCGCGGACGTCCGTGAAGCAACACAAACAACCCTTCGCTAGCGCTAGCGTCTTAAATTTCTTCTTCCTGTTTGCGCTATATAAATATAGAAACATTTTCTTTAACGGTTAATCGCAGTGTTTTCCAACCTTGGGGGTGTCGCACACTTGTGGGCGCTGTAAAAATAGATATATTTGTGACTGGAGGTTTGGACCATCTTGGTAGTGACTGGTGTTATAACGTATTTTATATCCCTCTTGGAAATACCTCTAAATGAAGGATACGAACGTTTTAGTCTCTTAAAAATGGAATGGCAAAAGTGGGTATGTAGGCCTAGATCTATCTATTAAAAGGTTGACAAACACTGATTTAAAGTTTTAACTTCTAAGTCACAAATTCTGTCAAACGTTTAACGTCTTATTCCGTCTTGGGTTTAACTACAGTTTTTATTATATATTATTATCACATGCATTATTACTATTACAATGTATTGTTATTGTTATTATTATTATTATTATTA
>NW_004797939.1:275713-282696 GCF_000002075.1 Aplysia californica | reverse complement strand
CCCCAATCAACTTTTTAATGCAACCCAATCTTGAATTCACGCGTGAAGGTTGCAAGTGATGTTTTATGTTTGGTATGCATATAAAAGATAAGATGGCAGGCTAAAATCCTTCTGTTAATGTTATATATTTGAGTAAAGGATTGTACAGTTCTGTAAATGGACAAACCTCGGTCCTAAATCTGATAGGATTAAATTGAGTTGTAAGTAAGGGATGTCAACCACAGCATTTCAACTGTCCATCCTGTGCAAGTACGCAACTAATTCACAGAGCACATAAACCTGCACAGACATTTAGTAAGAAATCAGAACAAACTAGGTGCAACAAGAAGAAATCATGAAGCTGTCCCCACCCACACTTTCCGTTAACATAATTGATTTCAGTAAAATACAGTCTTCAACACAGAAGTAAGTCTATCAGACGGTACTGCGATGCTGCATAGTGTATAAACCTGTTCTGAACTATTGTCTGTTTTGTGAAAAGAGAATCGCTTTAAAAGAGTGACAGTCAAAGAGTGTTGGAGACAACAACAAAAAAAAGAAATGCAAGACAGAAAGATGTATGTGAAAAGCAGTACTGATCAGAGACCTAAATGAGGAGTATGTACGGTGCTTGTGTGTGTGAACATACTGTGCAAATGGAGAGTTTGTATGAAATCAGACTTTTTTCATTAAAGAAGAAAACATAAAAATATAATATGTAAGAAGAAATCTGTTTGAGCCCAGAAGTAAGGGAAATAAAATATCAATGACTTTGAAAAGTTCTGTGTTTACTTTTGATGCATCCTTATCATGTGGGGGTTCTTGCTGAGGGTTACCCATGAATACATCAGATGAATGCTAGACAATCAAAGAATACTGATAAAATAAATGAAATAAAAGGCGGAGCACCAACTGCAATATATTTCGGCAGTACTTTCAATACGTCTCCATTAAATTGATGGGAATAAAATGTGTGCACATCCCCATCACCTTGTACGTAACCCCAATCCACTTTTGTTTGTGTTCTAGAATTTCCCGAAATAGAAAACAATAATGAAAAACATGCAGTGCTTTAATCTTTACATAAACAATGAATGCTAGTACGAATTGTTGTTCTAAAAAAAATCAGGCAAACACATCCATGTGACCAATTGAAAATTTAGGTTGTTGCTATGTTCTTTAGCTGACTTTTTATTCAGATCTTACACAATTTATATTTAGTATAGTAACATTATCAGTAAAATACATAAACTCATTATACTGGCATTCTCTTGTGATATATAAAACATTACAAAGTAAGGGCACCACACAACTATAACCATAACAACAAAAACTAAATGAAACAGTACAAGAACTTTCAACCAATTACAGTAATAGTAACGTATTATCTTCAATCAAGACAAACACACAGACTGCAAAGACAAGAGGGGTCACAGAGCCAGTAGGGCAATATTAGTGTCTGTGGTGTAGTGATTAGGCCTGTTGCTGTTGAAAGCAGAAGACTTGAGTTTAATTCCTGATTGGGAAAGTTTTTTACTGAGTATCTCTGTCTGCTGGAATTTTGTATCCCACTTAACTGACTTAGCCCAGATTGGCTCTGAGAGTCAAAACTCCCCACAAACTAAATGATCTAAATTGTGCCTATTGGGGGCGGGGGTGTGGAAAGACATTTACAAAGAACAGTGTAATGGAGTAATATAATAATAGTAAAAGCAACATGATAAGGATGTAATTTCCCGTCGACCCAATCCTTACTAAATGTAGCTCAGAAGTTGACCACAAGAAGCAAAGGGCAGACACATTAGGGCTTATTTGTGTCTAATTAGTATAGAGTCAGTGATGTCACAGCAGGTAGTATTGCTGTCAAATGGTGCACATCGTTTTGGGTCGCAAAGGCAAGGACTGGGTTAATATCACAATAACTTTTGTGCTATTGAGTCGGAACAAATAAGACCAGAGCGGTACCCTGAAGATCGTATTTGTGAAGCACAAAGAGCATGCTGTAGAGCGTGAATACGCCCTGTATAAATACAATAATTATTATTTTTATAATAAATTAAAAGCCCAACTTCACCTGCTTTATGACCACCTTTATGCCTTATGTGACTTTCCAACATCTTCCGATCTGCAGGATCACTGGCAATAATGAATAATGTCTCCTTCCCCACCTCAACTTAAAAAACACTATAACATGTATACCGCAACATTAAACAACTTGTCAAGACTTTTACTTTTAGCCTCTACAGCAGGACATTTTGGCAGTGGAGAACAAGCCCATAACCTGCCGAAATCAGAGTAAGAGCTGATCGGTCACCACGTTACAGTCATAGAAAAGCGTCATGGATAAATACATTACAGCACCTGTGATAGTCTACATTTGAATTGGAGTCCACACAAGTAGTTTTTTGTTTTCAGACACTGAAAATGCACATTTTTTCTATAATAAAACCACTAAATTTGAGATTTAGAAGTGTGCAATAAGGAAGTATCTTAAAGAGTCTTATCTAAATTAGTTTAATACGAGTATGAAGTACAGCCCCCCCCCTCCCCCCACACTGTTGTTCTCTTTTCACAGCCACAAGAAACAAAAATGAGACCTGACCTGGGATAGTAGATTGGAATAGCAATACAGTAACAATGTACAACTGCTGCTGTGGATCGCAATTCTTGATATCATTTTGACAGCAAACTTTACTGACTTGAAAGTTGGAAGAAAGAAAAAAAAAAACAATTACCGTGAGCACTTTAAATTAGAGTACAGAACAGAATGTGTACTTCCAGTTTCTTGTCTGGTTAATTCTGCCAGAGAAAAAGTCTGGGTCCTGAAAACAATTTTTCTCTCGACCATGGCATGAAAGCAGATTTGCCTTTATAATACAGACGGTGTCAAGTCGTCGGCAACTATCACTTTCCTCACAATAGGGCTGGGTCACGAGTGCGAGAGAGAACCGAACTGAATCGCCACTCCTTCCTGTGGAACGCGATTCGCGATTCACTTCAGCGGAACGCGGAACAGTATCGCCAAACGATTCCCGATTCACTCACATGTCGCTGTCACCACCTCGTGGCTTGTTTAACCTACTGCTGAGTCGAGTCACGAGCGCAAGAATGGAACGGAACCCTTAGTATAAGATGGATAGTCCAACCCCCCTATTAAAACAAAATGAACGGGGTCCAACCAGTAGACAGAAGGAATTTTGAGGAGCCATTGTTTTAGCGAATGGTGGGGTTTGGGGGGGGGGGGGGGAGGGATTTATGGGGGTCACTGATTGAGGTCAGTTGATAGAGCAGCGCAACAAAGGGTGCGGGGCGGAGAGGATGGCGGAACAACAAGAGTGGGACTCGCGCTCGCCAAGAGGCGTTGATATGACACTGTTCCGTTTCAGTCAGTGTTCCGCCACAGCTCCACGAGCGCTCGCGTACTCGCGATTCATTGAAGCCGACTGAATCGCGAATCGCCACTCTCAAATTTGACGAGCAGGATCCAGCCCTACCTCACATACAACATTATTGCTTAACAGTACACAGGGGTCTCAACTTGCAGCCCATGGGACAACTGACGTCTGCAGGACAATATTTTGCAGTCCTTACTTAACATCAATGTTCAGTGTGAGGGTGGTCCCCACGATTTTCTCATATATGCACCGTTTTGGCAAGAAGTAAAAAAAAATCTTGAAACATTTTTGGTGTAGAATACTTGAGGCGGTCTAGGCTCAACCAGACCCTACCTCCAGTGTCCCCTTGGGCAATTTGAGTTAGAGACCCCTGGCTACACACTAGCCAAAGTAACTCACAAAACCATATTGTAATCCATTCTCACCTTTACAAAACAATGTACAGTATTTTGTTTTGTGGACAAAAGACTATGGGAAGACAACACTGCTTAACTTGTAGCAGCAAACTGTCACCTGAACAAATTTATGATTTTGTCCAAGTTGAGGAACAACACATCAAAAAGGGTTTTCTGCAATTACAGAGATATCAAACAGGCAGACAGAAACAACTGTGAGACAGTACCTCATAGATAAAGTAGGACTTAATAGAGGAGCCCTCTCGCCTCCCACACACACTGGCATCTCGCACTAAGTGGATATGTTATTTCACATAAATAACCTCTAAGAATAAGACCTCCTGTAATTGTTTTGTTTCAGTCGCAATTTGAAAACTCATGATGAAGGCAATATGTGCTAAATGCATCACATTTTTAAAGTGAGTATTGTAATAGTATCTCCACACCTCTCTTCCATGCAGTATCCTTGCAAATAACTGCATCATAAGATACCGGTATGGCTGTAGTAAGAATTACTTTGCCACGGAACAGAAGAACTGAGCAGGATGCCTTGTATGATAGATATACTGGACTTTAGGTGTTATGCGATAGAGAAAAAGATTTTTAAAAAGACTTCACCACTAGGCAGCCAGAAGTAAATGAGTTTATACTAACAACTAGCAAAAGAAAGTTGAAGCTCATGTTCTTGGAAGTTAGGGCAAAATGTATAACAGCAAGGTTGAGTTGAACCAGGACAGAGTTGTACAATCCCTACAGCAGGAAAAGTATGTGAAGCTGTACAATATTAAATCCCACTTGTTCTGTTGCCCTTTTCTTTCAATAAAATTTATTCATTTGTGAATGTTTCCAGAAAGCAGTGAGATGTTTAAACAGAAAACAGCAAAATCCTGAAACAAATGCACATGGCACAGGCTTAAGGTACCAAGCAACAAAATGAAAGTTTATTGGGCGAGAAAAGCGGAGTAACAAATTTCAGTGTTTTACCAATGTATAAAGGCAGCTTTTAATAAAGTACTAGGATTTTCCATAAATAAAGCAATGGCACATTATACTTTTGTTATAGTGATGATAGCCGCAAGTTACATTGTTGCATGAACAGTTGAAAAAATTGATGGGAGTGGGGATCATGGAATACCTGTCTATTAAGAATAATTTGAAAATTTCTTACAGAGAAAACACTATCTCCACACTAAACACACATACACAGTCAAACGTCAACAAAGGGCAAAAAACAATAATAGTAACATTAACAATTTATTGCAACTGATGCAGTAAAATAAAGTCAGACCTAGATTTTACACTATACCCATACACTTTTAACAGCTCTGCAGAACTTTATAAACAACAAAAGTGTGAATCTTTTCTCAAATTGGAAGTTATATCTTTTTAAGCTGTTTACGCAAGTCAATAATCTTGGAAATAGAACTTTATGAATATCTTAAAATACTCAACAATTATCTGTTGTTTGCAAAAATACAATTTTCTTAGTTGTCTCTCACATAAGGCAATTCAGCAAACAAAATCTTTAACTCTGACTTAGGATTCAAATCTAGCAGCTGTATTTTGATCACATACACATTTCAAAAGAAGAAAATGTTTCAACAGAAAAAGCACTCTTCCAAGCTGAACAGGACTAGAACATGAAAGGTTTAATCTACAACGTCCCTGTATATACAAATCATTCACAATTCTGTATAAAATAATCAGGGGGAAAAAACAAACCCTTGATTTTCTTTAAGATATTTTTAAAAAACATTCAAGTCAGCTATACTCAACTAAACAAGTAGCCTACAGAATTTGAACATTCCCTCTTTCTGCGAGGTATACATGTTTCCTATTTTTTGTTTAATGAGTATCATGAATCACTTGCACAAAGTGCATTCTTCAAAGACAGTCTAACCTGCTATAATGACCACACGTCCAAGTTAATTACCTGAACAAACGACCATTTTCCACTTCCCCCCCTTGTATTAAAAAAAAAAATACAATGACACTGTCCAAGAAGACTATCTAAGATGACTACTTTTCTCCTAGGCAATGAATGGTCATCTTGGACAGGTTCAACTGTATCTTTGAATTATAGAATACAAAATATTCCCCTCCAAAAATGTGTTTTATTTTCAAAGAGAAAGCTGGCCTTATTTAATAATAAACCAGGCTGTCTGATGCTTTAAACATGTCTTTTTTCCTTAAGGATTACCATCCATAAAGCTTTAGATTAAACCTCAAAAGATAAAAGGCATAAGCAGCATCTGTATAAGAATAACATACACTGAATTTGACAAGAGATATGGTAAAGTTCTATCACAGCAGTGGGTATCACCTCTCCTGGCCTCCCTGCACCATTTTCTTCTTTTTGCTGATCAGCTCAGCCAACAGCTTGAATCTTGCAACACAATCTTCCTACGAAATAGAAACAGAAAAAAGAAAAATGTCTCAAAGCATTATAATAGCAGAAAGCAATGCTTGTCAAACAATTAGTACAAACTGTATGCCACAAAAAAGTCTTATCTAAACTATTTCTCCACTTATAAATCTGACCAAATCATATACTTTCAAATCAGTAGCAAGAATTTGCTGCTAATGTTATGGACAGATGAGCATTTCATCATGGTGGTACGAATGAGATAAATCGATCCTAGACATATTCAAGATTGAACATAAAAAAAATAAATAAATGCTCTAGAAAAAGTGCAAACAGGTAATAATACCATGCATACATAAATGAAAAACAAAAAAATTACCCCCCCCCCTCCTCCCAACATACAGGTCACTATAAAGACACACTGTTCACAAATACATACTTTTGTTTTTCCGGGTATATGCTCCGAAACACGATCCCATCTCTTGTCTGTGCCTTTAGGATATTGCTTGAGAGCCCACTCAAAGATTGTCTGCTGATTCTGTGTCCAGGCAGCAGCATCCTCCGCCCCGTCAGGCACAGCCGCAGTTCGCGGTACTGACACTGTTTTGCTCTTCTCTGAACTCTCTCCTGTCTTTGGAACTTTTGTTGGCTGTTGGCGCCGTCTTACTTCCTGATTTGCTTTGTTGTCCACTTCAAACTCCCTGGTGCTATTATCTTGCTGTGAAATGATTTCATCCTTGATCAAACCAGAGCTGTCAGCATGATATCCTGAACCTGGGATTGAAAAATCAAAAGAAAATTAAAGTTATTGCAGCCTCCTGACTCTTGACTCATATAAAAAATTACAAC
>NW_004797939.1:252345-275613 GCF_000002075.1 Aplysia californica | reverse complement strand
TTTTTCCATTTTTTAAAAAGTGGGCATGTCAGTGTATGTGTATCTGTAAGTGGGAGGAAAGGTAAAAAGGAACAATAGTGTTTCCTTGCACATGTGGAAAAATAATAACAGCAGAATTTCCTCGACTATGGGCCAAACTCGCACATCAGCAGAAATCAAAAGTGTTTAGTGAGCCCATATAGCTGAATATGTAAGTACAACAAGTAATGAGTCTTTTTCTTTCTTTCTCAAATTATAGCAAACAACAAGAAAGAAATGAACCAATGTTTTTCCATCTCTTGAAAACTTGAAAGATTATGATATCTGCGTTTGTTCGTGTAGGTAAATGCATCAGTGTACATTATAAGGTAAGTGTGTCAGTTTGTACGTGTGTGTGCGAGAGAGCGTGTGTGTGTGAGAATGTGAGTGTCTGTGTGTGTGGTAATGTTTTGACAAGTACGTGTCCATGTATATTTACTATGCCACGGCAAATTTTTCTTTATGGGGATCAAGAAATGTCATGTTATGTTATCTTATCTTTGAATCTCAGCTAAAGATTTCTTACTTTGAACTGTTGAGCTGACATTGACAGAGTAGCTTCCCTTCGTCCCTTTTACTTTGGCAGTCACCTGTGTACAGCACAAAGAATAAACAAAGAATTGTTAGAATTTATAGAGAAAAAAGTCAAAGAGACAATTTCTATATACCTGTTGCCCTTAAAACAAAGGCTAAGATAATATTACAATAAATTCCTTTTGACATGACTTCTAATATCATAATACCATCTCAGTCCCCTAAGGACATACAAAGCTGTAGTCTGTGAGCTGCGTGTTGCTATCATTCACAAACTCTGAGACTGCCCATAGCAGAGTAGTATTTACCAGATGTGTGAACTGACAAAAATACAGAGAAGTAATTTTCTCAAGAAAACACTGTCTTTCTGAGCTGAGCAGGAAACGGAACCAATGACCATATTATTTTAATGACTGTGAGTCCCATGCCCTAAAACAAAAACCAAGAATACTAGGGATAACACAAGGCATCAATAAATATGGACTGTTTAAATGATCAAATAGCAGCAATGCAATATTTTAATGTTAAAACCTTAAGAACATTGAGAAGTTGATCAACATGATAAACCAGAAGTTAGAAATAAGAAAAGTCAATAAAAAAATTAAGTTCTCAGGTCACCGTCTTTGTCTTGTCAAATCAATGAGCTTGGTATCAGAAGACAGATGATTCTGTTTAGGTACTATAAAATGAGTAATGAGTAAAGCTGGCCAACTACTGCATTGGAACCCATGACATTGGAATTCTCAAAGGAATTCAAAACATAAGCAAAAAACGAACTGGACAAAACCCAGACAAAAAGAGTGTGGGGAAAAACCTGGCATACAGAAAGTCATTTTTTCCCTTTCTGTAGCTTTTAACTAAAAAAAAAAAAATCTGATATAGGTTTAGTATAAAAGGTGTCTTTCAAATTTGAAATGATACAACACAATGCAGACCTATGTCAGATCTTCACTTTCTCAAGATATACAATTAAATTACTATTTGTTGGAGACAGGGTGTATGTGTGTGCGTGTGTGTTTGTAAAATTCTATGTAAACAGGTACAAACCTCTGAAACACTTCGTCCGACCATATCAGCAATCTTTTCCCAACGCTGAGGAGTGCCTCCGGGGAACTTATTCACTGCTTTTGACAAAAAGACTAGCTCTTCATCAGTCCATTCACCCTGTAAAGAACATGTGACAAAGATGGTGACAAATACATCAGAGGTGCCAACTGGCTACAAAAAAAATTCCGTGACTCTTTGGATGCAGTGGAAACAGGTGCGTAGAAACTCAACATTTATGGGTCATTTTGTCTAAAACAGTTCATATCAAGACTATTTAAATAAAGACAAAATGCAGCAACTTCTCAACAATTGGTCTTAAGTCAGGCAAAATCAGTACAATTTCAGGAATCCAGATTTCCGGATTTATCCAGAAAATGGGTACCTCTGATACATGAATACAACTTTATTTTGAGGAGTTTTTTCTCATAGCACTAAATTGCTTTGCTTTCGAAATACCCCAATTTGCATCAAATACTATATTTCAGTCCAATAAAACAATCAAACGTGTCATAAATGGGGTATAATCTGAGGGGAAAGTAGGTGCTTAAGAAGTCAAGTAAGTATTTTCTATTCCAACAGAAACAAATTCACACATTGAGTTGAGAAGCATAAAATATGTGTCACGACATGGTGGAATCAAGTGCTTGTCAATCTTTGGGCATATGGGGTTGTTGCTATTATCTTAAAGCCTGTTCATTTGCCTTTCTATGGGTGAAAAAAAATAATTCTATGTTGAATAGAAGTCAAGATATTTGCGATTAGAGGAGGTAAGGGTCACCTGGTTTCAGTGGTAAAATTTGTGAGAAAAGGCGGTCAAAGTTTGGTAATGTCCATAGCCTTAGAGTCCTTAGAAACAGAAAAACTTTTTGTGCTTTTAATCACTATTTTTTAGTAAATCCACACAGAAATGAATTTTTTAAAGGATAAGAAAGGTGTTGAGTCAAAATACAAAACAAAAAAAAAGGGACAAAAAATGGCCCTACGGCCAGAAAAATAATAATAATAATAATAATAATATATAACATTTATATAGCGCATTTCCAAAAAAAGTAGCTCAATGCGCTTTACATTGGAATACCCATTTTTCAAAAACCTTTCTTACTACTTCCTTTCTTCTCAAGCAATATACATTAATGCACACACACACATACACACACACACACACACACACACACACACACACAGAGACTATTTTCATCCAGACATAGGAACAGAACAAATATAATGAAAGATAACGTTAAAAGCTTATGAAGGATAGGCCTGTAGGAACAGAAAATGTTTAAGATGTCTTTTGAAGCTATCAAGAGTTCTTATTTGTCTTTGATTTTGTTATTTTGACGAGCTCCTGATTTCACCACGATGCCTCGCATATTTCTTAAACTACATAACGGGCAACCAAAATAAATGATAACATCGCACACATAATTGGGACATTCGAAACAATAGAAAGGTGATAGACTAGTGGGATGACTAATGGAAAGTTCCCACTTTGTTAATGACATGCCAGTCGTATTATAACAGGGAAGGCAGGAAATCCCAACCCCACTGTGTGGCAACAAAATGGTAATAGCCTTGCCTTCTTCAGCTGTGAGTTTGGTTTCTCTTTCACATCAGCCTGACTGGAAGTCCGATTCATAGAAGACTGTACGGATGCGTACATTTCATTACTGTATTCTGGGAGCTCTGTAGGTGCTCTTTTCTTGGGCTTGCGTGTCACCTCTGCAAAACAATAAAAGGTATTAAGTCTCTTCAAAAACATCCTCCTTTAGTGTACCATGGTCCGCAACTTATTTGTAGCTTTTGGAAATTCTACGGCTAGCCATTCATATTCTGAATTGAAGGAATATCACAATTAATTTCGTTAGTTAGGGCCAGTTTGAAAATTGTCTTAGAATAAACACAAACATAGAGAAGAAAAGATAATAGCAGTCATAATAAGAAACAAAATGATTTAAGCAAATATTGATTCAAAATTTTATTCTACAGAATATTTATACAGATCCACACAAACGACAGTTTTAGATTAATTTGACCAGATTCTAGTGACTCATGAATCAACTTTTGTGAATATATCTGAAGTACATTCTTTACTGATGAGTCACACCTGCATCCAGACAAAAGCAAGTGGAGACATTCACAAATGCATGCATTGTCATTCTATTTCAAATGTATTTTATAAATAAAGTTGTAGCTTTCTTTAATTCGAAAATGCTGTTTACATGCGTGTATCATTTGTCAAAACTCCCGTAATTTTTTTTCCAAAGGAAAAAACCCCCCACCCCACTTGATGGAACATATGAATACTCTGGAAAACTGAAATGTTCAAGCAAATGAAAAATCTGATCAATGCCAAATTTTTTTTCTGTAAGGGGGTAAGTGTTTTACAATCTGAGGAAAGCAGAGGACAGAGAAAAATGGTGAGAGCTGGTTGTCAGAAGCAGTGGTGCCCCCACGGTTGCCCCAACCACGGGATGGAAGAAGAAGAAAGAAAGTATTTTACAGCGCTCGCAACTTCATAAGGTCATTGAGCGCGTAGGACACATTAAGCAATTTCAATTGGTAAGAAATTTTGAATTTTACGCGGGTGGTGGCCGAATCCTACTCTTTATCGATTTTGGACAACCAAGGGGTCTTTAATGTGTGCAACTTGCACATGGGACCTCCAAGATTTTGCGCCCTTATCTGAGAAGGCTAGGTATAGATCTCACCTACCATACGATCAGGGGTGTGGCTGAAACACAGCGGTTATGAAGGAGTCATGGAGAAGCAGTAGAAAGGATGCAGACTGAGTCAGGAGCCCAGAAGAGGGGGCAAAGGGGGTGAGGGGGTGGGGGCAAAATGTGGAGACGAAAGCAGACGACAGAACAATGTAAGAGAGAGCAGGAAAGGATGTGAAAGAAAAACATTTTAAAGAAAAATTTCCATCGCTATCCGGATTCTAACCTGCTACCTATTGAATGAGAGGCAAACACCTTAACCTCTAGACCACGAGAGCCCCCCAATGCCAAAGTTTAAACTTTAAATAGTGGAGAGGAGGGTTCTCCAAAGAACATTTGTTGGACTATGAATATGTCTTTATTGTAGAGATGGTAAATAAGTTCAACAGTTTCAGTTGACCAAGCTATCAAAAGACGTGTGATGTAAACAAATTAATAGTTGACACAATTGTGAAGCAGAAAAAATCATCAACCTTTACGAAAAAAAAAAAACTTGCTTGTTTAAAAATCTGCTACAATTAGTACTTTCAGACACCTGTACACATCTCAATTGCTTTACGATAGAACATACTCACTTAACACCACTTCAGTTAGTGGCAACTCGTGGTGTGAAACAAGGTAACCTTAACAATCAACATAAACGATTAGTGAAAATTGAACATAAGACAGAAATCACAAAAAGTTCTTTACATAAAATTAGTTTTGAAACTTTATACCTTACACATCCAATAGAAACGGTAAAAATATTGGAAACAATTCAATTCAAAACAAAACCAGTGACAAGGAAATAAAGAAAAAACCTTCAGGTTCAGCCTCTAGCTCCAAGGCTCTTGCTCGCTCTTCTTCCTCTGCCTCTTCTTTCCTCCTCTTCCTCTCCTCTTGCCATTCTTTCACGGTATCAGGAAGATTATACACTGAAAGAGAAAACCAGCAAAAGATTATGTCAATACAGAAAATAAACTGTAAAACGGAGATAATGATTATTCCCTAGAACACAAATGAAAGCGAAATTTGAGAATATAAGCTGTTAGGACCGATAAGCTTCATCACTTCAAAGACTGCTACACAACCCTACTTGACACCCTTTGACAGTCTCAGGCACTGGATTTAAATAATTCAATGGAGAGTGGACTATGATACCTGTACATCTATAACTTCTTAACACTATGCCCCCCAGGGACGCCGATCGGCGACGGTGTGATATAGGGTGTACCGCATCCGCATCCTTGTCCGTGGGGATAAGAGTTGCGCGCTCTGCGCACTGCGTGGGAGGAAAGTGTTAAGCAATGCTGCTCTACAGGACAAAAACCTTTACACAATCAGTAGCTCACAGCTTTTCCTACAGAAAGAAATTGACCACTTCATAGCAGACAAAAATCTATCACTTTCTATGGGATATAACAGTACTTCACAGTTATGATTTAAGAAGCACATGTTTCTGATTTAGGTTTGGATTAAAACTTTATCATTTTCAAAGTGCTTCATTTTATAAGTGCTGAAATAACCCCAATATTGACTGATATCTATGTAAAAGAAAATGTCTTTTAATAGCTAAATTACTCAGTAGCTTAGAAAGCTGCCTATATGAAACAGAATGTGTCATAAAAAACTAATAAAGCTACTTTGAATACTTAACAAAAGAGAAGCCCTCAGGGCTCACACAGATAATGAAAATCAGCATGGGCGTATATGCAGTAAGAGTGATCCCCCTGTTCCCTTCTCCCCCAGGTAATGAGCAAAAGATAGCAACTGGTCTGAAAATACAATTAGATCTCGTGAGCTTTTGGCATTCAACAACAAGACAATAATTTTTTTAGAGCCTTCAACATCTGTGTGCTAGTTTTAATTTAATTACAAGCAACAGCTTGAAGCTCTGGAACAATACTTTCACGAAAATTGCCTTGTCAAGATGAGATCTATGAAATGATTAACAGATCTCTCTGTAGAGCGGGTGCATCTAGTGCATGAAATATATCAATCCAGACAGGAAAAAAAAACAAGTCTGTAAAGCTTAATTTCATTTCCTCTCGTCTGGAACATGAGCAAAATTGAAATGTCATCAACATATGAGTGATGGGCCAGAACAGAGAATATTTACACAATGCAGTGGAAAAGAAAGTTCAAAAGTGTTTGAGACTAGGATCTTTTCTCATAAATCATGGGGTAGCACTAGTAGCAGCACAACCATTGTAACTCAGATTTTTCAAAGTTAAAAAACTGATTTTATACCACTATATTTATCAACAATACCAGGAAGCTCAATTTAAAGTGTATTTTCACAAAATATCACACGATTCTGAGGTTTCTACAGGACGTGTGACCTTTCCCAGAGCCCTGGAATATATATAAAAGTGACTTTGGCCAGAACTAGGAGTTACGATACTTGAGATGCTACCCTGTGAAATATTCTATAGTGAGCTGATTGCTCACCACTGTGTCACCTTTTCTTATCAGTTAATGTTATTAAGACATGCAATCTTGAAGAGCGAAACAGACCAAAGTGACTGAAGTATTCCATTGTGACTACCTAAGCAAGACATAAGAGTTGAGAAGAACACTATGTGATTGTCACAAGTCAACAGACCTCAGGGCTGGACAAAAGTAATTTTTTAAGATAAGACAAGATCAGTTTTATAAATTATGTCCATGACAAAATTTGATATAAATTGATACTCTATGGGATATGATTTTGTATGCTGAACAAGCAGTACTATAGACACAATCCCCTGTTTTGCAAGTACATTTTCAAAATTTGAATACTTTAATTAATATTTCTAAGGAAACTCCTAAAATCTGATGATAGTCTCCTTTCTTTGATCTAAAATAAAAGTTCAGCTAAAATTCACCAATAAAAGGAAACACATGTTTAAACAGTAGATTTGTTTTTAATAGTTGGAAATCCGACAAGCAGGGGTGCACGTAACAGTTGTGGGAGTGTCAAACTCCCTGTCAGTGCTAGCATTATTAACAAAGGGCCATAAGCAAGACAGGCACATAATACTATAAAATTCTTGCTGCAGCCAGTTGGATGAGACATGAGGGAACCAACAACTTATCAAACTGAAAGAGTAACAATACGTCTCCTTTACATACACTCATACAAAAAAATAAAGTACACAAAGAAACAAAAAAAGTGGTTGGTCTTGTGCTCAATTACCTCCTATCTTTCAACATTACCTGAGTAAAATAAGAACACCGAGAGTTGAAATGGCCAGAGATCAAGGACGCGAGGAAACGGGATTGACTGGAGTTCTTCTTCCTCAACAACGTCTGTCTCTGATGTGACCTGCTTTTTTTTCTTCTTTTCTTTCTTCTTTTTTGTGCTCAAAACTTCTTCCTAAGGGGAAAAAAAAAAGTATAATTCAGTCCACAATGACAAATACCGTCGAACCTGTATATGACGGCCACCCATTGTCAAGGAGAAAAGTGGCAGTATAAGACAGGTGGTCGTCTTAGGCAGGACTGATCAAGATGAAGAAAACAAACCCTTCCTTTCTGAGGTCCCAAACGAAGATAGTATAGCCGTATTGTTGTTGTTATCATTGTTGTTGTTTTTGCTGTGTTTTTTTTTTCTTCTTTTTTTTTTTTTGTTGCTGCTTTTGTGCAAGGGTGACAATAAAACGAAATGTGTCAGACAGGGAGGACCGAGTGCTATGGTAAAACAAACACATGGGTCGCCACCACTCGAAGAACGAGCGACGCATCTGTCTCAAGTTCATGTTGACGTCCATTGTTACTTTGTTACAGACTGGGTAAACACTGACCCCTCATCTCACTTATGATTTGTGTATGAGTTCTGGGCGGGGCTTATAGGTTAAGAGGGATCACACACTTACCTCAATGGCAGCTGAAAATTTGTTACCTATTGGTCAACAGTGAGAGGGGCCTACGCAACATGATTGGTCAGAGGGACTACCTAACAACAATGACAGGTGATTGAATTATGACAGCTTGCTCACAATGCCAGGGGCCAATGCACAATTTATGACAAAATGTAATGGAGTCACTAAGGTGGCCGTCTGAGACAGGAGATATTGCTTGGTGTGATGAAGCCATGTGTGTTAAGATATGGTGGCCGCGGCCACGTTGGACAGGTGCCTGTTTTACAGTTAAATTATACAGAAAAAACGTAAGGGGGGAAATGGAAAGTGGCTGTTTGTACAGGTGGCCTTCAGGGCAGGTTCGACTGTACACAATTGTCTGACAAAGTATAATTTGAAAACAGACTTCATGAAATAAAAAAGAATTGGGGCACAGGGACAAACGTTTTCTTGTACCCCACAGCTTTAGGCCAGAAATAAATTTTAGAAAGATTTTCATATTGCTCTGAGCAAAACAAAGTTTCTCATAGTGAGTATCTAACAGATATTTAGGGTGCAGAAGATTAAGAAATTAATAACAGCTTTTTCCATATTATTGACAGCAACATTTTGAATTAAATATATATTTTTTAAGAAAGAAGAGGTTTGTTTCAAAGAAAGTTAAGTCAAGCTCAGAAATGCAAAATGGATCATAAGTTAAAGATACGCTATGAATCGTATAACTCTTCTCAGACTCATTGTACAAAAAGGAAATCGCTCTAAATACTAATTTAACATTTATCCCCATAGCCCATAATACAAAAATATATGAAGAGAAAAGTTTCATCCACTCTAATAAAAAGAGGAGTTGTGAAGTTTGCAAACAATATTTCATTAAAGCCTTCTGATTTAACAGAACATCTCCAATGTCTGTGTAAGAATAAATGCAGACCTATAATGAAGCAAAAACACAGTAGCTTTATTTACCAGCACAAGTCTCCTCTCGATGTAGATTCCCCAAGCAACAAAATATTGGCCGATGGTGATTATGACCGCTAGCACCATGGCCAGTTCGTACAGGCCCATTTTGCGGGCTCGTCGGTAATAGTACACAGGCTGGCGCCAGTCTGGCAGACCTTCCACCAGTACTTGATTGTACCTTAGAGAAATCCAGGCCAAAATTGGTGAAAATAATTCAAAACAATATATTTTTTTACATATTACTAATGTGACATTATACTACTCCCCCCCCCAAAAAAGAAAAAAAATTAATTAATAAATCAATCAATCAATCAATCAATCAATCAAAAATAAAAATAATAAACAACTAGATCTACTGCAGCAACTCACAACATGCGGGTAGTATTGCATACAGATGTATCTCAAAGGCTGCAAAAAATGACTTATGTCTGTATGCAATACTGCCCACGAACAGCAAGTTGAATTCTCTTTCTGTGGAAGCAATCTTTTTCATCTGTACATGAAAAAAAAAAGTAAAAGATAATTTAGTTTCAGTTTAAAAATCAATTATCCCTTAGTCATATATGACATGCCCAATAAACTTACAGACCAATTTCCAAGTTAAGGTTTAATATATATGTGCAGTCTTAAACTATTTGTTAAAATCCAAAGAACCCATACTTCTCTCTTTTCTGAGCATCTTTGAGGACCTCATATATTGCGACGATCTGTTGAGAAAAAAAGAGGGTGGAGCAATGACAAACAAATAATGCGTGTCATTCTTTTCAAGCTCAATATTTTTTTTTACTGTTGTCTTTTACAACTGAATTATATAAAGAACATCTGATCTTAAAAAAGAAAAGCAGGGCTTAGTAGTGATGGAATAAAACATCATGGCACTTAAGGGCATCTGATTTACTCATAAATTCAAAATTTGCTATCCTTTTGTCTTGCTTGAAGATTACGCAAAGACAAATGAGATAAACTCTTTCATTCTTATTTAGAAGTTTTCTGAAATAAAAGAGACGAAAAAGACTAGCTGCAAAAAAATGCTATTACAATTAGATTATATCTGAAAGAACCCAAGGAAAGGGAAATGAGTTTGGAAAACAGAAAATAAACTGCAGTGCACCATAATACTTTGACAAACTCAGAAACAGGGAATTTCTTTGCATGGCACAAGTCTACATTACTGTTATAAATTGAACCTAAATGTAATATCAAAACTTTAAAAAAAGACTCTTTGTGTATTCATTAGATTCACAGTGCAATGTAAAGGGAAATGTTGGCATCGAAGAATGAATCAGAAATCTAATATAAATTGATAAAAGAAAATGGTCAAACCTGTCTAAACTTCTCTTCTGCATTTTCAGCATCATTTTTATCAGGATGGTACAGTAGCGATGCTCTGCGATATGCCTTTCTAACTTCTGATGTTGTGGCAGACTGAAAAAAAGATGATGAGGTAATAATAATATCTGGTGACATAAGTAAAGGTAGAAGGCAATGTTAAAAAGTTCAGAGGCACCACAAAAGGATTTATGATATAGAATACAATACAAACACTATTGGTAGTAAGTAGTGATTGAATTGTGCCCAGAAAATTCCAGCTGAAAGCAAATTTTTCAAATTTGTTGGGGGAAAACGCAGATTAAAAAAGAAAGTCACTGTAGTGCCCGCAAATCTGACAATCCATAGTGTCATCTTCATGACATGATCTTCCGGAAAGCTCTTTTTTTAACCTTCATTAAAAGATCTGCTTGTGAAACTTTGTTAAACAACTGGGACAATAAATATGAGAAATAAGGAAACAGGAACCTATCCACCTCAGGGTTGGTCAGTGTTATTTTATCTGTAATTTCAGTCTTAAATGATAATTTCATCCCAGAGGGTTATGTAAAAAAAATCTATGACGGAAATGTGAAACTGAAACAGGTCAACCACATCATCCCTATAAACTTTTAAAACTTGTTCAAGGCTTTGCTTCCCCTGTTTTGTTTCCTCTTGTTAATTTTGTATGAACAGAGGTGTCCTCCAAGCCATTTTATCCCTTGCTTTTCATTTCATAATCATAACTTAATAAGTAATAATTTAATGAATAGCATCGGTAGTAAAGGAATATCTCTAACATTTGATTTAAACATGGAAGGAAAAGTTCTTGTACTGAATTAAAGTGACGGTAATCAGATTATTCCTTGACCTAATCGTCAAACATCTGCGATGTTTAAACCACAAAGTTTCTCAACTTCAGTTGAAACCCTCCCCCCCCCCCCACCCACCCCTTCCAACAAAGACTAAGCAAATGCCAGGAAAAAATAATAATATACTCTGGTAAAAAAAAACATTAGAGCCCTATAATTTCTAAAATCAAATTATGGCCCAAAATGTAATAATAATGAAATATAGAATATATAATACAGTAGTCTTCGCCTAAGATCCCACCACTTACGATCCCTGAGTGCTTAAGATCCCACTGTTTTTTTCAAGAAAACAGAATTTTTACTATGCAAGTCACCCCTAAGATCTTGCTCTGATTCACTCTGAAGGTGTACATTCGGCTAAGATCTCGCATTTCAGATCATAATTTAAAGAACAAAAAAAACGGGTGGGCACAAACGATCAACCAAGGGCAAAAAGTTGAGATCGTCGAAATGCCTGTCGGGTGAACGTGATCACATTAGTGTTGTAAAACTCGATGAAATGGGACAATGTTTGCCCCAGACGAGATCACACTGAGGTGTGAACTGACCCACGTGTTTGTTGTTCCCCCAAACATTGCACTCGCATCTGAGCTCTCTGCCTAAACTTATATCACTCGCTGGGTAGATAGGGCTTACAAGTTTGCTACAGACAGGATCACATCGGACTGTGAACTCTTCCCTGACCATTGCACCAGTTGTCTCTATTCCTGAATCAGCGGAGTTATCCAATGCTTACTTTAAACTTTAGAGTAGGCATCGAAGTGATTACAACGTAATGGTGCGAAACGATAAAGGTGGGGGAACTCTGTCAGAGATGGAAAGCTATAAATTTTGGACAGGGAGGGGCAACGGTATAAGTGTAGCTCTTAAGACTGACGATACGATAATAAGTGTAAATGGCATGCCTCATGCTACTGTGATTGGTTATCAAGGTTGACCACTCTTTGCTCGCCATAAACCCACCACGGGGTCACATCAGTTCAATTTAGAGTGGAAGGAGACCATTTTATCACTTGTGGGCCTTAACACGGGTCATTGTATGTTCTTCCCTTGATGTGTCGGTTAAGATCTGTTCGCCTAAGATACTGCATTTTCCTTGCTCCCCAGCACCGGGATCCAAGGCGGAGACTACTGTAAGTAAGCCATTCATTACTTGAATCACACTTGGGCGGATTGTTTGGAATTTCTTACTTCAAGTAATTTCAATTAGTAATCCGAATCTGAAATAATGAAGCTTTTCAATACAAGTACTTCTGTCCAGTAGTGCTGGGCGGTACCGGCAAAACCCAGTGTCGATACGTTCTCGGCGCCGAGAACTGCCTGGTTCTGGGAGTGACACCAGGAGATGACGTCACAGACTTCACGTCTTGCGTGTAACGCCACGATCACCCGCCCCGCATCGCCCCCCCCCCCCTCCAAAAAAAAAACCCAACCACACACACACTCATGTCAGAATTGAAGAGGCGAACTGAGACGCAAAACACCATTAAAGTTTGCCGCCGCGTGGGATTAACTTTGCTTTCAAAACTTTAAAGTTAATTATCGCCACTAAAAATTGATTTCATTTGCGGAATTAGCATATATATCAAAATAAGCAAAGTGGCTCATGTGGAACCTGATTTGATGCAACATTTAAATTAAATTAAATTTAAATTTTAACCGGGAGTTCCTGTACTGGGTACCGGTACCTGCCCATCCCTACTGTCTAGGCTCAGCCAAAACTTTATGAAACAACACTTACACTAACTTAAGGGAGTGGGCAATACTGACTGAGTGGAAGTCAAAGGAAATGAAAATTCTGGATAATCCGATTTTGGCCCCAAAGATTACAATTTAAAATACTAATACTACCCTACTACTCTAAAATCCTATCCCTAACCCATATATGTAAAAAGTTAGGCTTCCAACTCATATTTAATTACTCTTGAGGCCAAAACCGGTGATTGCTGAAAACTCTTCGTGGATGGTCATATAGTAGAAGTAAGAACTTAAATAAATTAGAAACGACTTCCGTAACCAGCGACCAACCCCAACAAACACAATATAAAGAAGAAACCTAACCTTAACCCAAACCCAAACCAAAACCCTATCCCTACCCCTAGATTCTACTCTGTCTCATAGTGGTCGAACATAAGTCATAGCATAAAATGAATTTATTCTTTCGATGGCACTCTTCGGGAGAAGTGGTCCCGGCCTACCTCCATAGAAATAACACTACAGGAAACAAAAATGGAAGTCGAATACAAAAGCTGGCTAAGTCACACTCACTGATTACTTATTTATTTTTATAATGTCTTTTTTTCAAGTTCGATTTTTCTATATTTTCTATCCTATTTTTTTCATCATTGGGTGGCCTTTTCACTTTTCTGCACCCTGGTAACTCAGCCAGTGTTTTTATTTGACTTACGTTTTTGTTTCTCGAAGTGGCTAGCCGTACTTAAGTACGGTTAGCATGCCAGTCTTGCCGTCCTTAAGTATGGCTAGCCTAGCCGTCTAGCCTTACTTAGATTAGGTCCTATTCTATAGACCGAAACCTGTATGGTACACAGGTCTCATTAGATTTAGTAATCATTCAGGTTTAAAATACTTGCATGTCAGAAGGCACCTCTTTTAGTTTCGTCTGAAATACTAAATAGTTTCTAAGGTATTGCCAACTAAAATTTTACTTTTACAATTTTAGCCATCTTTATTAAGAACGGCTAGCCTGCCAGTCTCGTCGTCCTTACGCCTTAAAAGAACGGCTAACCCTGCAGACTGGCCGTACGTCTAAAGGTCAGGCCACATGCGATTAAATGTAGAAAGACGCAAACTATTTTTAGGTAAGGCGCCCATCTTGTTTGACGTCAGACCAGGATACCCCTCCGATCACGTGACTACAACCGCACAGCACCAAAGATGGAAGTGTCTATGTTATATTATACTTATTCTACACCTCGCTCTCGGAAGTTCTGATGGCCCGGTTCGATCCCGGTCCCGGACAGTTTTGTTTTTTTTCTCCTCCTCCCGACTGACCAACAGTCCCATAAATTATAATTTGTAGAGCTGCTTTGAAGTTGTTGGGTTTTTTTTTAAGTACATAGATGATAGTGATGAATTCGGCTAATCCCCCCCCATACAAGGGGGGGGGGGGGGGGGGGCGGGGGTAGATCTAGATTCTAGATCTAGATTTTTATCTAGTTCTAGGAAATCCGAAATGTTACCGAAAACACGTCATTCCATGTGGATATCCCAGAAAGTGATGACATCACAGTACTAAAATTAGCAGCCAATCAGAAAGATGCGTCAATTCTACGTTTAACGGCATGTGGTCAGGCTCTACAGTAACTTGAGTAACTCTACTATTGACCAAAACTACGACACAACAGGTCTCATGATTAGTAATTGTTCAGGTTTAAAATGAACTGTCCGAGCACCTTTCGGTTTCGTCTCAAATACAAATATTAGATCTATCTAGATCTAGAATCTAAGGTATTGCTGCTTGCAAACTAAAAATTTTTACAATTCAGTAGTCAGTAGGCCTATTTTTTGCTGTTTGTCAGTCTAGCCCCATCATTATTAGTGCGGCTAGCCTCTTTGTTTGTTTCCGATTGTGTTAAATTTCTAAGGAGGTAAGCCAGGACAACTTCTCCCGAAGAGTTGTAGAATGATATTACAGTAAGGTAGGGTATATTACTGAACGGATGGCCTTCCCGGCTCCGTAGAGTTCCGTCCAAGCCGTATGTGTGTAGCACAGCCACAGCAAGTAAGAAAGAACTTTGCAGCAGCTGACACATCGGTTGAACTAAAGACTACTAAGGTGTAACTAACAGTTACCTGATCAATTTCCAACACTTCGTAAAAGTTAGCATTTACTTCTTCCACAAGGTCAAATAATTCAAAGTCATCAGAATCCCAGCAAAACCCAGACAATACACAAGTAGCAAGTAATGTCAACGTAAACACAAGTCCACTGGAAGTCGCCATTTTGAAATGGGGGGTTTCAGTTAATGCTAAGCTGAAGAGTTTGGTGCGGTTCATTATATTTAAGAATAGTCATGTTGTTTAGAAAAAACACAATTTTATCTTTAAGAATTCCTTTTATTACGGTATAAAAAAAGAAATTGTGCTCAGATTGAGAAAATTTTATAGTTCATTTTTTACTACTAGTAACCCCTCCCCTTGACCTAAATAATCAGCTATGTGAACTTTGTGGAAAAAGGGGCCAACACCTAGACGGTCAGAGATAGTGCAAGAACGTAGGCCAATATCCATAGATGTGAAATAACCACAAAATTCTACACTTAGTGTAGAATTCTGTGGAAATAACTCTATGCCAATACCTGAGAGTGAGAGATAGGCCAATACGCGAGTTGAAAAACAGAAGAGCTATCACGAGTTACGGTCATCCTCATATCTATCTATCTATCTATCTATCTATCTATCTATCTATCTATCTATCTATCTATCTATCTATCTATCTATCTATCTATCTATCTATTATATATATATATATATATATATATATATATATATATATATATATATATATATATATATATATATATATATATATATATATATCAGGCGCGGTTCGTCCATAGAGCACGGTCGTGCAGTGCCGTCCAAAATGTTTTAATGTTCTATGACGTAAAGCACCCACAATAATAAAATGAAAGACGCCAGAAACAAACACTAGTCAAATATTATATCAAAGCAAGGCCCTCGCTGGCGCCGTACCTGTCATTTCTATTCTATAGCGCCGTAAAACATCTACTATGCCATGCCTAAGTGCATGCGCCGTATCTAAACATAACAGGATAGTCAACAGTGGAAACCTTGCCTATAAATCGCTCTTTGGGATAACCCAAGCGATGGCGTGACTTGTAGAGAGTTTGACGGTACATTAATATTAATAAGACTGCACATCTCAAATGTGCTCCTGCCGAATAGCGCCGAAACATATCCCACAGTAGGCAATCTAAAAATAAACGCCATAGATTGTGTACTATTCCATGCCAAAATTATGTGGGCCCCGGAGCAATCCAGCGGAGTGCTCAAGTGAATTGTGATTGGTTCATTGTCTTGTCGCTATTTTAAGTGACTCTGTGACCGTGAACCTGAGGGAGGTGAACGTGACATACTTAAGTCGCCGTCCTATGAGTTGTGCTTTTGAACGGTTTTGTTGTGGAGTGGTGAAAGGTATTACTTGAGTGTTCAGTTTTGATGCAGGATGAATGAAATTAACGTTTAGCTAACAAACTGATTTAGTTCTAAGAGTCAAAGCCACAAGTAAAAAGAATGAAAATAAAAGCACAAGGTGCTTCCTTCGCCAACCCAAAGATTCTAAAATTGTACTCCATCCCATTTACTCTGCCCTTGATTATCTTCAGCCTAAGATAGCTTAATTGTGCACGCCCACTTTTTAGACCCACGAGCCGCCCCTGATATATAATGTATGGAAGTGCTTATTTAGGCCACATATGGCCTAAATAAGGTAAGGGAGGGGGGGTTTAGCTTATCTAGGCCACACATGCTCAAACTACCCTTTTCAGGCAACTGAGTTCGTTCCACTTTCATAATGGTACACCTTTCTCATTTAGTACAGTTTTGTCTCAGTGTACAACTTATAAATCATAATCATAATGAATATTGTAAGAACAAACCACAATACGCAAAATTTTGCTCAATCCCAATGGTTTTTATGAGGGCCAGATTTTTCCTTCATGGAGAGGCAAAAGCTAGGCTACCATTTTGGCACACTTTGGTCAAGTGAAAAGGTCAAATCCTCGAATGGAGTTCCGGGTCAAATTTGGGGTATAAAAAGTGTGTACACAACGTGGCTAGTGGCTGAGTCAAAGTTACACTATCTTTGCCTGAGTGGCACTCTCTCGTACTGTCTCGTAGTAGTACACGTAGTAGTAGTAGTAGCAAAGATCGTGTAGAGAATCTTTGGTACACATGTAGTAGATTCTATCTAGTAGGCAGTTTAGTGAACGTGCACGCGGCAGGGCGATTCGGCCTCGATAGGCCCTGTAGACTTTTGTGACCGGCCCGAAGCCTCGTGTTTTGATAGGTCTAAACAACTCAGTGTTAATCGCACTGCCACATCCGACAGGCCTACTTCTTTTTAAAAGGAAAAGAAAGATCATCACCATTGTTGAATTCGCGTGAAAATCAATTCGGTAGAACTGGAACTATTAAAAATTTGCTTCTGAAAACAAGGCATTTTTATAACTCGATGAAATAAAAACTGCTGCCCATGTTATTCTGTATCAATTATGAAACTTCAGGACGTATTATTATTTTTCCAACATCTTTTGGCGCCTGAGCTGTAGAGGTTGAAGTTTTCACAACACTAATAGATCTAGGGCTTTCCGTAAAAATGCATAGATCTACAAAAGCCGAACCACCGAATTGACCGGTCAGCAACCCAGGCACCCCGCTCTCCCCTGCACACTGTGATAACGGTGTTGCTTCGGTATCGAATTATTCAACTACATGTATTAATTCGTGCGGCTATGGCTATTGGGATGTACAGACTGACAAAACACTTCACAGTTTTGTTTTTATTTTACCATAATTATTTGACTTTTGAATAGTGCAGGTGATAGATAAATCTAGATTCCCTGTCTAGAATGAATAGTAGTAGGCCTAGAAGATCTAGGCTAGAAGCAGCCAGAGAGCATACAACGGCAAGATCTAACTTAAATTGCTATATATGACTATATGCCTCTGAGTTTTGGGATTGAAATAAAAAGAATTGCACAGAGTTCTATTTAATTTTAGATTCAGCATCTAACTATATTTCCAGAGTTGATAATATCAAATCTCACCATAACAATCACTTTTACTTTCATTACAATAATTAGATCCAAAATTTATAAAATCTGTTTTGCTCAAACTCAAGATTTTCTTTGCTAGCACAGCACAGAGTTTAAATTGTAAGCCTCTGCTCTCTCTTTCAGTATAAAATGCATAATGCAATCATTTTACGTTATTTTCTGGATATTTTAAAAACTCTTTAAATTATCAAATTGTGCCATTTTCGTTGATAATAAGAATAGCATTAGCAGTGGACTTTTTAGACAGCGAGTCTGTGATTCAATATTTTAAAAAAAATAATGCTAATCAATGAAAATTGCTAATTGATTATAGTCCTTGAGAGGATATGTGGCCCCCACGGTCTGCATAGCGAAATACTAAGTTTTAAGATGTGAACCCCGGAGTCACCATAGTAAAATAAGTAGGTTTAGTTTAAGTAAGGCTTGGTTGACCCCGGGGCTAGGCCTTCCAGGGGTCAACGCAGTGAAATAAGCAGGTTTAAGGTGGGGCACTGGGGTCTACCTAACGAAATACTAGGTTTTAGGACAGGTGGACCCCGCGGTCACTGTAGTGAAATAAGTAGGTTTCTTTAAAGATTGGTGGACCCCGGGGTCACCGTAGTGAAATAAGTAGGTTTCTTTAAAGATTGGTGGACCCCGGGGTCACCGTAGTGAAATAAGTAGGTTTAATTAAGGATTGGTGGACCCCGGGGTCACCATGGCGGTATAGTGTAATAAGACGGTTCAATTAAGGATTGGTTGACCCCCGGGTCACCTTGATTAAACCTACTTATTTCACTACGGTGACCTCGGGGTCCACCTATTCTAAAACCTAACTAGCATTTCGCTAGGTAGACCCTGGGGTCCACTTTAAACCTACCTATTTCACTACGTTCACTCCAGGGTCCACCAATCCTTAAAATTAAACCTAAATCTACTTATTTCACTTCGTTGACCCCAAGCTCCACCAATCCTTAAATAAACCTAGTTCTAGATATACTTATAATTTCACTACGTTGACCCCGGGGTCCACCAATCCTTCCAGTACTATAAAGATATCTACTTATTTCACTATGTTGACCCAGGGGTCCACCAATCCTAAAATTAAACCTACTTATTTCATTATGTTGACCCAGGGGTCCACCAATCCTACTATAAAGATATCTACTTATTTCACTATGTTGACCCAGGGGTCCACCAATCCTAAAATTAAACCTACTTATTTCACTACGTTGATCCCGGGGTCCACCAATCCTTAGTTAAACCTAGATCTACTTATTTCACTACGGTGACTTCGGGGTTCACATACATTCCTAAAACCTAGTATTAAGCTAGGTAGACCCCGAGGTCCACCTATCCTTTTGACGAAATAGACCTCGTGGTCCACCTATCCACTTTCTTGATAATAACTGAAAACATTAGTTGTCCTAATTGCGAAGAAAAATTTGTGAAAAAAAAAAAGATAACGAGGTAAACTATAATTTGTCCCAAAAAAATGCAAGTGCAAGTGAAGATCATAAGAAAATTTTGTAATTTTCTGGTAATCTTTTCCCGGTTTATATGTTCCAGTGGGCCTACTACTAGATCTATGTCTCTGGAGAACATTTTGCTTGACTTTTTAAACTTTTTTATGTACTTGAAAGCATAAAATATAGTTTCACACAAATATGCACAATGCTTTGAAAAAGAAAGATAGGTAATTGGTTTTTAAAAAAAATGGAATCCGTTTTACATTGAGAAAAGCGCTAAAAACAAGTTTAAAAATGTTTTAGAATGCCCATAATATTAGGAAATTACTCGCTAGTTGGCTTACCCTTTAATAATCATGAGCAGTTAAGAAAAAAAAAAGAGAATGAAATAGGATTTGTCTAAATATGAACATTAGCAATAAAGATATTGCCCATTTTGTCCGATTATCTTTGTGGGAGATTTTTAAAATCACCCTGTACTGTACCTCAATAAGTACAAAAAGAATATGTGAGGCAGCGTGGTGGAATCAGGCTCTCGTCAAAATAATTAAAGTGAAGAAACTTGCATTTTTCCGCAGGTTTGTGAATTTTTATCCAGTTTTTGTTTTTTGACTCAGCACCTTTCATGCCCATTAAAGAACCCATTTCTGTGTGGATTTTTCTGAAAAGCGTTGATTAAAGGCACAAAAGTGTAAATTTTCAGTTACCACGGACTCTTAAGCTAAGGAAATAACTAATCTTCGGCAGCCATTTTCTCTCTAATTTTACCTCTGAAAACAGGTGACCCCCTCCTCTTTCTTTCGCAAATATATCGACTTGTATTCAAGATAAATGAATATTTTTTTCATCCAAATAAAGACAAGTGTATAAGCTTTAAGATGGTACCAATAACTCTACATGCCCAAAAATTGATGAGAGCCTGATTCCACCACGCTGCCTCACATATTTCTGTGACTTTGTATAGAGGTGTTTGTAGTTGAGTTGTATGTAAAATTCTCAACAAAATAATGTACATTTGGATCGTACAACTCAGATAGATACTCATGCACTTACACACATTTCACACACACACACACACACACATACACACACACACACATACACACACAAACAAACACACTATTACATTTACTCTCTCTCTCTCGCTATTTCTCTCTAACCACAACCACATACAAAACAAACACATACATACACACCCACCCACTCACTCACTCACACACACACACACACACACACACACACACACACACACACACACACACACACACACTTACACACACACAAACACACACACACACACACACTCACACACACAAACACACACACACACACACACACACACACATACAACTCCTACCCTTGGTCCACTTTTCATTTTTTCATTCAATATCATTCCTCTATTTTGAAATACCCCCCCCCCCCCCCCCCCGCACTAAATAACAAGATCTGTAGAATCTCGATCTTCTTGCGAATCCACGGTTAGTTTAAAAAATCGACCATATATTTGGCCTAAATAAGGTAAGGGAGGGGGGTTTAGCTCATTTAGGCCATATGTGGCCCAAATAGTGTTAGGAAGGGGTGGGGGGTTAGCTTATTTAGGCCATATGTGGCCTAAATAAGGTCACCCTATATATATATATATATATATATATATATATATATATATATATATATATATATATATATATATATATGTATGTAGATCTATATAAAATGAAAAAAAACCCCAACAAAGTACTAAAATATAAATAAAAGAAACATAGATCTAAATCTAGAATCTAGATCTAGATCTAAATCTAGAGGTACATGATTTCGTAAAAAAAAAGATAAGGCTTTTTTCTCGGTTGACATTTATATAATTTATGTGGAACGAATAAAAACGATGAATGAAATTGGCCGTTGGTTATTCCGCGGTGGCTTTTTTTATCTTTTCTTCATCGACACTCAAACCGCACAAATATAGAGTACGGAACAGTAATGAACTGAATTGATTAGAAAAACAACAACAACAATACTCGATCATTTTCAAAGTCACAGACGAACTGCCTACTGCCTACAGTCCGTACTAGATCTAGAATCTAGATCTAGTCCGCATAGGCCTAGTTTGTAATGTAAAGACAGCATTTTTCTGTTGCTCAAAATTACTTTTTTTTCGACTGCTATAGGTGCTTGAGCTATAGATTGTTTCCACATTTTCTTATCCCACTAAAACCTAATGAAGCATACACGCACGGCATTTCCTTTCGTACCACAAGACGAACATCTAATAGGTCATATTCTTCAAAACATTGTCGCACAAAATTGTGTAAAAATACAACAAGCACGTGCAGTAATCGTTTTTGACCCCAACACATAAACAACTATGACCTTAGGTTCGGCCAATCAGAGTGTCGGAGTGAAGTTTCTGCTTCAGTAAAGCTGCTGTGAGAAACTTGTAATAAATTATTTTAGCAAAATGTATCACTTGCTTTGGTAAAGAGGTAAATATAAATAAAAAATACACGTGCATATCATTTATATAGTATGTTATTACTGCATGTAAACATTCGGATGTATTTACCTGTTTGTCCGTATCTGCTGTTCATGGCGGACGTTGTCGCTTGTTGCTTTACATTGGATACACTGATTTTATCACCAAGAAGTTGTGAGTGATTTTATTGATTTTCTAATTATATGTCAGGACGGTCAAAAACAGTTTTGAAATTTAATTTGCACTTTTATTTGTTTTTTCTCTTCGCGAGGTAGAGTTTCTGATGTTGCTTTGGTCTCTTTCAAAAGTTGTTTACTACTGGAAGTTAGCGCTGTGTAGAATTGCCATTCATTTCCATTCTCATTCAATGAATCAATGGGCCGTTTGGTGAAACAAACTGGCCGAGTGATCGGGCGCTTTTTCGGTAGTTCCCACCCCCCTATTTGTTCATGTATTGTACTAAACGAGCTTAGTGAGTTGAATACTGGACCTAGGCCGATATTAGTTAAGTTGTGACCCGATTATATTCCCGAAATGCCGAAAATTACTCCAACTACCCCGACCCGAATAAATTACTATATAAAATAGGGGGGTGGGAACTACCGAAAAAGCGCCTCAAAAGGCTAGATCTATGTGACAATGATGACTGTCATTTGTAGAAGATGTAGGCCCTCAACTGCTACTACAATTACAATTACAACAACAATATCTACTACTTCTACTACTACTACTGCTACTACTACTACTACTGCTACTACTACTACTACCAAACCAATACTGCTGCTGCTGCTGCTACACTTAGATTAGATCTAAGTTCTAAGTATACAACCTACGACGACTACCTCTACTACTACTACTACTACTACTACTACTACTACTACTACTAGACTACTACTACTACTACTACTACTACTACTACTACTACTACTACTACTACTACTACTACTACTACTACTATACTACTACAACTACTACTTCTACTACTACTACTACTATTACTACTACTACTACTACTACTACTACTACTACTACTACTACTACTACTACTACTACTACTACTACTAGTTACTACTACTACTACTACCACTACTACTACTAAACTACTACTAGATCTACTGCTGCTACTGTTAATGCTACTACTATTAACTACTAAAACAGCTACTGCTAAAAATACTAAGAAAGAATTCTGCCACCACAACCACAGTAGTAATGTTCTTGTACTACTACTATCACATATACTAGCACTACTTAA
>NW_004797939.1:244845-247345 GCF_000002075.1 Aplysia californica | reverse complement strand
AATACGCTTTGATTTTTTTTCATTCCCTCTTTATGCTTGTCACATTCGTTCGCTCTATACTCTCGTCTGCCCCCCCCCCCCCCCTTTTTCTTTTTTCTCCCATCGTTTATTTTTCACTCAGGTCGTGTAATGAGATTGTGGGGGTTTTTTTTGGTGTTGTTTTCCATATTTCTGTAGTCGTTCCTAATTGAAAAAGCCGGTTCTTTTGTTTTGGATGTAATCTTTGTAACAGTTTTGTGTGATGTGTCATCGTTTTTTTTATCTCAGTGGATGGCACTTTTCGACGACTTGTTTCCGTGTTCGTAAATATATATATTATGGTAATATTGTCGTATCTTTTTGTTTGAGAGATAGGATACATTATATTCAGCACAGAGAGAGAGAGAGAGAGAGAGAGAGAGAGAGAGAGAGAGAGAGAGAGAGAGAGAGAGAGAGAGAGAGAGAGAGAGAGAGAGAGTCAGTCTGAAGGCGTGTATATATAGACTTTGTCACAACGCGTGTACTTGCGTTTGTATATTTGCTTGTATGATTATACTATTATCGAGACCAGTTTTGTTGCCTTGTTTTGTATTGAGCAGTTTGGACATATTGTTTACTCTCACTGGGTGATTAGCTGGTATTCTGATGTGGTTTGCTACTTCTTTCCTATAAAACATCTACCGTCCTGATCTCTCCTTTTTGTGTTTGTTACTTCGTTTAATCTTTGGTCCTTGTACCATGACGTAATTGTGTTGCAAGTGCCGTAAAACGCATACTAAAACTAAAATCTACCTGGAGATCGATGAAAAATCGTCTTGTCTAAGTTTTTTTTAAAATGTCGTGTGAGATGTCCCCGCATCTGAACTAGATCTATGTCTGTCCAGTCTTACTGAAAAATACGTTGTTTGAATTCATAAGCGGTACCGCTCTTTTCAAAATGCTGTTTACAGATGTGACGATAGGTTAAAACTTTATTTAAACTATTTCCCCACACAAGTGCTTGGGTATTCAGCCAATTATCATTCGAAGTGTTTTCCTTCACTGGGACTTGGCTGTTTCGTTTTTCCAACGAACTTTCCTGCCAAATTATTTTCACGCCCATGTAATTAAACTTCCAAGTTAAAAGCAGCTGGGTGTGGTATTTTGGGACGTCTGACCCCAGACGACGACCGATTCTGTACATGGAGCGCCTTAAGAGGACAGATGAGTCTTGGGATGTTGAGTCGTTCGGTAGATTACATTTTTTTAAAAAGGGGGGATAGGGGTCGGGGGTGGTGGTAGATAGTAGTTCCCGACGGAGCTGTACATGATATAGTAGGTAGGAAGTGGAGAGTCGAAGACTTCTTTGTGTTTAGGTTTTTAGGTGTGGGATTAGTTCTAGTAATATTTAAATATTTCTGTTTAGTTTTAGAGCACAGCGACATTTTGAAAACCGTGAAGGGAAGCTGAAATTACAGCAGTACCACTATAACGACAGGTACAGCTTTTCCACGTGTCTTGGGATTTCAAGGGAATTTTTGCAGAGGTTCTAAACAATTTGTTTCTTGTATAATATGTAGATCTATGCCCAAAGTACGAACACCGCTGAGTCCTGAGACATGAGGGTAAGTTGAGAAATTAAGGAATAGAGGATGGGGGTGTTGTATAGAATTTTTGGCCGTTTGAAATAGCAGGAGTATCTTTTTTGTTTGTTAGCTGGTCGTTGATGTACGCTGTTTTTACAATATTGTGCTCTTGAAATAAGCAACCGATGCAGCAGCATTCTTCTTTTTTGTGAGAGTCTGTAGATTACTCATACTATTCAACGAGACTCCCTTAACTTTGAGCTACCCGGGTGATAGTGATACCTCTGTTGCATCTCATCGTTCAGTGTGTCGTGGCTTCTAGATCTAAATCTAGTGTTATCATCGCCCTTTTTTTTTGTCGGCATCGTCGTCTTAGACGTCAAGCGGCTTATTTGTGGAAGATCTAGTGTCATCTTCTTCTTCTGTTTCTTTTCAGTTGTTATTATTAGTATTCGTATTAATTTTTTTTCTATTTATTTTTCTATTTATTACTTTGTTCCTGGTGGTCGGTAGTCCGGTGGCCAGGCTACCGGTTTCATAATTGCGAGATTGCGATTTCGGGTGTTCAAATTCAAGGCTCAACTCCGTTTGACGTTATGCACTCGGGAAAGCGCTTTAAACGAATTTTCTCATTTGGCTTGGTTCTATCGGAGACGGTCGTTTAGTTTGGAGTTTCCACCCATCAGATAACCTTATAGTGTTGCTAGGGGCCTTAAACCTATACTATACAATTTCGTCATTAATTTGTTCCCGGAGATTTTAGGCCATTACTGTGCTTGCTTATAGTGGAAGAGACCACAGGAGCCACGTCATCATGAAAATTATAGTTGTGTTCCATAATAATGTAATAATAACAATAAGAAGAAGAAGAAGAAGAAGAAGAAGAAGAAGAAGAAGAAGAAGAAGAAAAAGAAGAAGAAGAAGAAAAAGAAGAAGAAGAAGAAGAAGAAGAAGAA
>NW_004797939.1:242938-244202 GCF_000002075.1 Aplysia californica | reverse complement strand
TTGTAATTTATTTCATCTCTCAAGATTTATTGCCCCATTCCAGTAGAGTGTAAATATAGTAGGCCAATGACTTTTAGTTGATATTAAAGCACCGATCATTCCTTTCATTGAAAGGGGACCCAGCTAGTATATATATAAAGGTAGACTTAGGAGGCTTTGTGCACAAACTCCTCCTTTATTTCCTAAGCCACACCTTTGAAAATTTGCAGGCGTCCACAGCATCCATATCGTTAGGACCTAACTTTTAAAAATTCACGAAAACTACTTTCCTCGATTTTTCCAATATTTATGCTTTGTTTCGTCGGCTCAGGATTTTGGGAAAGTCCGTCTTCTAAGACTCCATTGTAAACAAGTGAGGTTTCCGTTCACTATCCGTACACACTGGTTCCACACCTTTGAAATTCTGGAGTATACAACCACGAAATCGAAAGAGAGAATCAATTTATACGTCTATTATATATTTGGCAACCTGGAAACAAGTGTGTCACTTTTCTCTCAAGAGTTATTGCTCCATTCCAGTAGAGTATAAATGTAGTAGGCCAATGACTTTCAGTTGATGTTAATGCTCGGATCATTTCTTTCATCGAAAGGAGCCCCTGCTAGTACTCAAGATGAACTTCTCCCCTCTCGAGAATCAAACTCGGCTCTCTCAGCTCTGGTGTGCGGCAGCGAGATACCTAATCGCTACACTGTACGGTCCATAATAATGTAGAAGGAGTAAATGTACACTCAAATCCGGCGCAGTTTATTGTGTAGCTTATTTGGGGGGAGGGGGGTGGGGGGTGATAGTGGTAGCATTTGCTTGCCCATGTCTGTAGGGGACGGAAGGCCGTACGCGTTATATAATTGGGTCGTTTTCAGCTCATCGAGTCGGGGGAGACTTCGATAGATGTGCGGTCGATTGTTGTGTCTGTTTCCCTGTCGTCTTCTTGTTATTGAGCTCGCCGAGGTGGCTAGGTCTCTCCGTGGTCGTAGTTTTTCCCTTCGGTCAATACCGGAGATGGCGAACGAGGAATTTGAGAAATGACAAGGGTTGGGGTATCTACAGAAAGAACTGAAAAGAAAAGAAAAAAAGGCCCGCTTTTTCTGCGGGTTTTTCTTTCGAGCTGTTTTGCTGGTGAGTAGATGGGGAAAAGCAATTACAATCGGGAGTTCTGAAAAGAAACACTCGTCAAAATTACTGTCTGTCTGTCTGTCTGTCTGTCTGTCTGTCTGTCTGTCTGTCTGTCTGTCTGTCTGTCTGTCTGTCTGTCTGTCTGTCTGT
>NW_004797939.1:241028-242836 GCF_000002075.1 Aplysia californica | reverse complement strand
TCTGTCTGTCTGTCTGTCTGTCTGCCTGTCTGTCTGTCTGTCTCATCTGTCTACCTGTCTGCATGCCTGTCTCTATCTTTCTATCTCCCATATATATGTCTCTCTCCCTTTTCACTCTCTCTCTCTCTCTCTCTCTCTCTCTCTCTCTCTCTCTCTCTCTCTCTCTCTCTCTCTCTCTCTCTCTCTCTCTGTGTGTCTCTGTTTTTCTTTGCCGAGGTAAGAATTGGGAAACGCTGCACGTGGCCTGTTCCCGGCTCTCACCTGTGACTTCTAGTGGACACGAGACATGCAGACTGGACTCCTCCCCTTGATGTCCGTATTTGTTGGGAGGTCAGAATTACAAACATGTTACAGAGCCATCATGTTTACTTATATGATACACTTGTATCTTTATAAAACATTGTTCTTTGTAGAATTCAATTCCTCATTCATTTGATATGTAGAATGCGTGTCCTTTCCACCAATGTTGGTTCTCCCAAATACAAGTTTTAGTACGAACACACTTTTAAGTTTCTCTGGTTTTAAACGATTTTTCCAAAGCAAATTTTTTAAATAGCTAACTTGAATGTCCGAATGTCGGGCGACTCTTAAAGTGGATGTTACAGTAATGCGTCAGCTTTAAATTGGTATGCTAAACTTAAAAGTTAAACTCGATAAATGGGTGAATATATTTTCAAGTTTCTTTTGAACTTGACTGTGTTATGGTGATGGTAATGATGATAATAATATTATTTAAAAATCAACAGATTTGATAAATATGATGATGCATTATAATTCAACCATTTGTGACATTGAGTGGCCAACTTGTACTCAATTCTATTCTCAGCAGGAAGTCCATACAGTGTCCGTAAAAAAAGGTTTAGCGGAGTCTCGCTTTCGCACAGCGTTGTTTTGAACAATTTGTAGTCTTTTCACGTTCTCTAAAGATACTTATGAGATACTCCCGAAAACAAAGAGTTCCAATAATCAAGTCTTGACAGTACTGAGAGCTATTCACCACTCATTCATTCTGTTCGCCTGTTTATTTTTTCATTCTTCAGTTCATTCTTCCTAATCCATCCATCTACCCGTCCTTCCGCCTGTGTGCCTATATCTGTCCTTCCATTTTTCCACGCATCCGTCCATCCATCGATCTCATCCGTCCGTTCTTCCGTCCCGTTTATCAGTACATGTACGTTTGTCTGTCTGTCCTGTTATTTGTCCGCCCATATGTCTTTCCGAATGGTTGTTCGACTGCCTTCGATTTTCGACCATGCGTGGTACAAGAAAGACTTCCCAAGTTTATCTTTTCGATGTCTCGCAGGCACAGGACACTGTCATTATAAACGGCTTTCTCCCGTTATATTTGGAAATAAATCCTGTTTGGAGGAATGGAATATTTTGTAAATAAAACTGTTTAAAGGGGGGCATTATAAGCAAAGGCAAGAAAGAAAACGCATCCAGAGTAAAATTCAATCAGGGCTAGCAGATGAATTCCTGGGAGTTATTACACGTGGGACTTTAGGCAAAGCGGAGTAGAGAGGAGTGACATAATTATAGTGGATACTTGCCAAAGGCTCTTCTTTTCTGGATTTTTTTCTCACCGTGGGTGGGTGTCCCATCGCGAGTTCTCGGAGCTGTGATTATGGCCCGTTTATCCTGCCCGATTGGCCGACTCTATTACGTTTTATCACCATTATGTCGCTACCGGATCTGGGAGTGGGGCGCGCTTATAAAAAGTAGGGGTGAGCTGTCCATAATGTGTTTAGAAGCGTTGTTAGTGTGGGGTTTCGGTAAAGTGTGTCAGTGTGGTTATATGCATCATTATT
>NW_004797939.1:238726-240305 GCF_000002075.1 Aplysia californica | reverse complement strand
TTATGTGTGTGTGTGTGTGTGTGTGTGTGTGTCCGTGGACCTGTTTGTCTGATCGCCAGTAGCCTGGGGGCCCCGCTGGTATGTTCATCTGCTTAAATATTCCTTCCGAGATGTCTTTGTGGATTTGTAGTTTATGACATTGTCAGCGAAAGACGGAATCTTGTTTAGCAGCTAGGCTACGGTCTATCGCTAAGCTGGAAAGCCTTGTTCAAGTGTCGCCAATATTTTTGGCCTTGGGAATGTTTCGTGATATTGGGTCTTTTTCTGGTTGGTTGTCTCCCTCCTCCCCTCTTTGTGTTGAGTTCATGGGGTGCGCCATTAGTTCAGCCGGTTTCACGCTGGACTACGGAGCGGGTGGCCCTGGTTCAAATCCGAAGGGGGTGTTTTTGAGCTTGGGTTGTTGTTTTTTTAGTTTTTAAAAAAGACTTTCCAGCCTTTTGGCTCGGTCCTACTTGTATCGGAGAAGGGCGTTAAATTGGGAGATCCTACCTCTTGAATAACCCAAGAGTGATGAAAGGCGCGTTAAGCCTTACAGGAACAAATGCGTTGAGTCCGTTAGTCTTTTTTTTTTCATCGGGCTAATGAGAAGTCTTCTGACACGACCGTTTATCGATCACTAGCATTTAGGCCTACCATAGAAAACTGCATCTCCCCTCGACGCTTAACGGCAACAGAGGATGAAAAAGTAAAGTAAGTAAAAGTAAAGTAAGAACGAAACGAAATGACAGACGTGTACAGTTGTCGGTGGATTCAAACTATTGATATCTCTTCCGTCCGCCGTCTTGTTTATTTGTATTTTATGTATCGTGGGTTGAGAAAAATGCTATTTATTGTATTTCGAGTGACCCACCAGGTTGGGAATTCAGGCAAAGGTGAAACGACGAAAAGTCAGCCATGGTGTTATCATCTAGTGGGGAGGGGTCCCTGACACAGATCTACTTGAAAGAACAACAAATCTACTTCCTTCATTGTACATAAATAAAGTCCAGCGAGTACCGCTCGACTGGGGTTTCCCTCGTACGATACTAGGTGGAAGAAACTCTGATACTCTAACGCGAACAGATAGCCTGGCAGGACAGACAGACAGACAGACAGACAGACAGACAGACAGACAGACAGACAGACAGACAGACAGACAGACAGACAGACAGACAGACAGACAATCAGGATACGACTGTGGCTTAGCTCCCTTTATCCACTTCTGAAAGACTTCTTCGTATTATAATGAACTCCTTAAACGCTAGTCTCTTAACATTTCCCGGCAGCGACCAGCGATTATTTAGCCATCTCGCTGCTATAACCTGACCGTGTTTAGTTCCAAATACCCATTTTATGGGACATATCTTGTGCAGTGTGGGCTAGTGAGTCGTCAGTAATAGGAAGAGATGGGAGACCTCACTCCACACTGACAATATAGTCGAATGTCTCTGGGGAAGGCTGGGTGTTCTCGTCTTAATAAGGTGTGCTACGGAGTGTGTGTGTGTGTGTGTGTGTGTGTGTTTGTGTGTGTGTGTGTGTGTGCGTTTGTGTGTGTGTATGTGTGTGTGTGAGTGAGAGAGAGAGAGGGGGAGGGGAGAGG
>NW_004797939.1:232192-238021 GCF_000002075.1 Aplysia californica | reverse complement strand
GGGGGGGTGAATTATAATTCAGGGCATCATTGCCCGTTTGCCTTTTTTGGGGGGAAGTAAATCTATTTTCTGATCTTATAGAAAGCGACGCATTGCTACAATAACAAAAAACGAGTAAACGCCAGCTGATGGGGGCGCTAGAGCATGATCATGAGCGAAATACGCCTGACCGCCCGCGAATCGAAAAATGCAGTTAACAATGAACGTGACGTGCAGTGAGTTGATAGTTAAAAAAAAGAAAGAAAGAAATTCTAATGTTCGTCTTGAAAGTCAAAATCAATAGTTTACAGCTAGGCTGGAATCAATAGATCTAATATTTATTTTATCACGTGTGATGCCCCTGAGTGACATTAAAATTAGCTGCAGTGCCAGTTTTAGCCTCACTTTTAAGGCAAGAGTTCGGCTATTTCAGCCGATTTCACCCATTTTTTTTCTGTCTTGGCCTGCGAGATATGGAATAGCTTAAGACGATCCGAGACATGCCTTGCTTGAGTGTCGGTCTAGAAAGTGACTGTAAGCCAGATTTCCAGTTTCTTAGTCGGCAGTTTAGATCGCTATAAAATTATCAAATACACTGTGCATGCAATTTTAAAACTTTGGCTCTCGTGGAGCGTGCTGTAAGCGAAAGTCGTGATCGCGTTAGAGCTCATTTACAAAACGTGCATTTGCCTTTACCACTTGGTGTGTTTCGACTAGACAAGTCCAAAGTCGTGGACTTAGAATTCAATTATTTTGTATAATTTATATTCATTGGAATAGTCCAAAGTCGAGGTTTTAGGATGAGAGTTCTCTGTAAGATTGGTATTCCTTGGAATAGTCCACTATTGTGGTCTTGGAATTAAATTACTTATAAATACTATGTATGATTGATATGCTTTGGAATATTCAAAAGTCCTGTCCTTAGGATCAAAATACTGTGTATGATTGATGAGAATCAAAGAGACGAAAGCAGTTTTTACTAGACGGCCGCCGAATGATGTGTTGTGTTAAAAGGCACATATGTAAAACTTGGGTAAACTTGAGCTCTCAATTTGGAATCTACTTGACGTATTGCACACATCTGGGATACTACTCAAAGCAGGGCCACCATTTTGGTCGTCAAACGCCATTCACGAAAGACGCTTTTGATTTATTCTAAGATTGCAGGTTCGATACTTATTAATTTACTTTTGCCTGACCCCACCACACCCTCTCTTTCTGTTTTTGTTATTTTAAAAAATTTAAATGCTTTCTTTCGTGAGTGTATGTTGTTTTCCTACTACAGAGTAAGTCGAACAAAGTGGGAATCCTTCGAGTATTCAATCAAATTCTGAGCTGCTAAAGGAGTCAGTATATTTGTTTTAAAACTGATTGATCAATGCCATTTTTTTCTTTTAAAAAAAAGTTTCAACAGTTTCAATGCCATTTCATCTCGTTTTTCGACTTTTGTGCTTTGTCGTCGACAAGAGCATAATGTGTCCACAATCCTTTGTTCGTTCTCCAAATCAATAGTTGACGTTATTTTGAATGTCAAAAGTATGTGGGGAAAATGTCTGTACCTCCCCCATTGGCTTGCAACTCCCCCATCGGGTTGTAACAGCTGTTCACAAGCAGTTTACCAAGCTGTTGTCGGAATGAGTGTAGCACTCATTGTCCGTCGTAAAATATAAACATTTTTGTCAAAACGAATCGTAATCTGTTTGTAATATTAAATATTTTACGCCCTCATTGATACACCTTAAATCATTTATGCGGCGGGTTGATTCGCTATTTACAGCCTGTCAGGGCAACCCAGGTTGAATGGGATGCAGCATCCACAGCAGACAGACTGAGATACTTAATTAAACTTCCCCATACAGGGTTTGAACTCTTGTGTTCTGTGAGCCATAACGAACAGCCAAACTCTATCTAACCCAGCAGAATAAAACAGGAGAAGAGAATTTTCTTTCTATATGGACGTACATGTACTTTCTACCCGATGAGAACAGTGCTTATTATCCAAAATACCTTTGTTGTGCGTGAAGAGAGTGCCTTTTCAACTATAGCGTTGTTCAATGTTGGTTGTGGGTGTTGGGCACGATTACTTTGTTGGGACAATTGTAATTTTAAAAAACCCGACCCACCCCACCCCCAAACAAAAGAAAAAAAAAACCAACAAAGAAAAAGAAAAACAAACAAACAATAAAAGCAACAAACTTGAATGGGTGACTCTGAATGCAAATGCTGTGACAGCCGGCTTTAGCTGTGTCGTCATGAGAGCGTTAGCCTTGCACCCACTGGCTATGAGATCGATCCCCACAAGACACAAGACGAAACTATCTTTTCGAGAATCTCTGTCTTTTTGTTAAACCTGGATCTATAACGCACAAGCCGGGCTGGTCCTGTCTGACACACTCAAGGCTACACACTTTCTAAACAAGTGAAATTTTTGTTCGATTGGGACATAGAATGTTCAAATCAAATTGCGATGGAGGCAGTGGCAAAACTAGTATATCTAGTAGTTCAGACACACGTAGGAAAATTTCTTATGAGCTCATCAACAGATCTCTATCATGTACATGTTTGTGGGTTAGCGTTTACCAGCTGTCATCACTCCCGTGACAACAGAACAGTCAGTGTAACCTTTTCTCTCTCGACACGTTTCTTTGATCTGAGCCCCGAGATACTAGACAAGGGGCACAATCACGCTTTATTGTTTTCAGTGTCTCACGTGGTTCGTTATTCGACAATAAAAGCAAATATCGCGTGGATGGTTTGAGGACGCTTCCTGTATGTTGTATTTATTTCCTGTCCTTTACTTCGATAGATCCACGGGCGGCTGTGATGTTGCGTTAAAGGCCCTTCGGCGTCACACTCACTGGACGTCAGTCCGATTCCTGTGTGGGGAGAATTTTCCAAGTAGAATCTATCTCCGTGTTTTTGCAGGATTGTTGTATCCCTCTTAGTCTGGGTTGGTCCTGACAGTCAATGTTGTATCCCTTTCAGCCCGGGTTGGCCTTGTGACAGGCAGGGTTGGAACAGCACTACTCCTAAATTCTAAATAATCTCAATACTATCGATAGGGGGGAAAAAAAAGGGGGGGGGGGACACACATCTTTACAGTTTTCAGCCTTTGTACTTCCAAGTTATGTCTACATTTTCATCTGCATTAGTCATTACATCATGATTGTTGTGTCTTTGTGTGTATTTAAAATCTAAAAACGCCGAACAATGGTATGTATAAGGAAACTACACAAGTGAGTGTAGAGGATGTTTAGTGACTGTTTGAGACTGGCTCTATAGCGGCTGCGGATGGCGACTTGAGGATATATTATATAGAGGTCCAGTGTTGAAAAAAGGCATGGCTTTGACCAACGGTCGTTACTTCCGAACCAATAACAACAAAAGCGTCCAAACTGCATAAATCTTAATGTCTGTCATCGCCTTTTCATGTCTTCGCATTCTTGGTACTGGGAAGAAGCGGGGATGAAAATGTAGATAAACAAGTTAGAGCCAGGCTGACATGTGGCGTGGGATTGGGAGTCCCTCCCAGGCCCATCCGATCTCAATTTGGCGCCCTTGTTCGCTGATCTCTCCCAGAAGCTGGTGCCCGCGGTTGGGTGTTCATCTAAAGTGCAAAGGTCGACTATGTATGGTGCTCAAGTCGTGTCAGAGGTGTTGAATACACATTTCGAGCATTGGATACTTGACTGTTGCAAGCTGTTCTCTTTGGCATGGCAAGGGTTTAACGCCTCTTTCAAAATTGTAAGGTTACTTTTAACAGGCTATTCCTCCGCTTCTGAAGTCGATCTCTAATGGAGCTGACCCATGTTGATGGAGAGCCTTGCTGTGAAAGTCCTATGATTTCTTCTAGTGTGTATACATTTAGAAACATGTACGATTTATACATGTGTCTTGTGTACACACCGTATATTACATATACATATATGAATATACTGACGTCTTTGGTGTAACGGTAAGGCGCTTCGCCATCGCACTCAGGAAACCTGGGTTTGATTACCGAGTGAGGAGATTTTTTTTTTATCGAGTGTCTCGGTCTTTGTGTTGGAATGTTGTTTCCCACTCATGATCCCGGGTTGGCCCTGATAGGCCGGGTCGGCAGCCCGTTTTCTGTCTAAACTCTGTCGATGAGGGCGTAAAAACGCCTGCAAAGAAAAAAAATCTCTCTCTCTCTCTCTCTCTTTCTCTCTCTCTCTCTCTCTCTCTCTGTGTGTGTGTGTGTGTGTGTGTGTGTGTGTGTGTGTGTGTGTGTGTGTGTGTGTGTGTGCTCGCGAGCTTTCGTGTGTATAAAGCAGAACGGTCTTCATTAGTCAGTGAGTCAATTGCGCCCATCGCGGGCAGGCGCTGAGTGACAAGCACGGGTGAGCCGGGCCAGACGGGAACGGGCCTCAGATAATGCTAATGACATGAAAGACGGCTCTCGACTGCCAAGGTAAACAACAGACGCTCACGGACTCAGGGGAAAGGTAAATGCGGAGGGCGGAGCTAAGCGGAGATCTGGGGTGAGTGAGGAGAGAAGTCGTGTCGGTGAAGTTCTTGTGATTTGTTGTTTTTTGCGTGTGTTTTGAGATTTGAATGTCAAGCTTACCTGGGGAAAAGAGAAGGGGCAAGGAGGGCTGTTGAGTTGTAGGTTACTTCTTGTCCACTGGATGACGGCCATATTATTATTTCGTCGGGAATTGATGAGGGTCAGAGATGCGCCAGGTCACTGAGAAATGCTCACTGAGAAATGCCCCCCCCCCCCCCCGACTCCTTTCTTCCCCCGCCATTGCACCCATCCGTGATAGGTAGTTGTTTTTTTATTACGTGTTAAGGCCATTGGCCCACATCGCATAAAACATACATATTTTACTGAGGAAGCTTCTGTGAAAACAGTTCACAGTTATTAATTTTAAAAATATGTTTTGGGGTAAGTGTTTTACGGCGCTCGCAACTGCTTAAGGTCATGAGCGCGCGGAACACATTAATTAAACATTTTCAGTTACAGTTATAAATGAAACACATGTCAGTAATAGTGATACATTTTAAGAACAACGTTTTGTTTTGTTAATAAATAAATAGTGTAGGTTCTGCATACCTCGTTTCGTGTATTCAGCACTGTAGTTTGTAGGTTTGTATCGTTGAGTTGAGTTTGGACGAGGGGAATGAATAATTCCCTAACCACCTTTGAATTGCATTAAATAAAGGTTTAGTTTTGTAACATTATGGGAAGGGCAATTACCACTGGAGCCTCCCTCACACACCACCCAGTGTTACAGTCTATAATGTAACGCCATTTTTGTTAGATCTAGTTTTGCTGTGTGTGCAGTGTAAACATCATCTCTGAACGTGCTAGGAGTTTTTCTGTCTCTGCGAAGGCGGGGTTTTAATTGTTGGGTTTGTTTTTTCTTTGGTCGTTAAAAAAATTAACAAATGAAACTTATACTTTTCTATAACGTGCATTGGTTTATGAAGTGTTTTAAGCACTGCCAAGTCTCCCTCCTTCTGTATCGCTGGCTTCGATTACTTGCTTTGCTTTCGCATTTCTCTTATTTCCTCAAAACCTCTCGTTGTCTCCCCCTATTTACTGTATGTGCCCATCCCTCAATTGTTTTTTATTTACATTCTTTTATATTTCTGTCTCGGCTAGACTACCCCATAACCGAGTTATCGGCGCTTGATATGGCGTCTTTGGCTATCACTGAATGCTGAAAAGGTCATTTACTCCTATCACCGACAGATTTGTGTTTTGTTTTGTAGGGGGGAAAGAATATGCAGACCAATGAAAATCCAGAATGAGAATTTGGAAAATTATGTGTTTGTGTGTGTGTGTGTGTGTGTGTGTGTGTGTGTGTGTGTGTGTGTGTGTGT
>NW_004797939.1:224982-232092 GCF_000002075.1 Aplysia californica | reverse complement strand
CGGTGCTACTGACTGAAGTGTTTTGAGGCCATTCACAAAAGGGGGGACATTAACCATGTTCTTATGTACAGTAAAAGTGTAATTGTAAATGGGCTGATTCTTCAATGTCACGCTAATAACTGTGCCTGAACTTCAACAGGAAACTGCTGCTTTATATTTCCTAATCCTTACAATAGTCATTTTTTCTTCTTCTTCTTTTGTATGTTTGTCACACTCTTATGACCTGCTATTTCCGGGTTGCATTGAAGTAGACTTGTTGCAGTTGAAGCTGGAGACGTGAGCAGAGCAAATCTGATTCCCTGTAAGGACTTCTCTGTTGACATCCACCCCCTGGCGCTCATATGACCTTATGCAGTTGCGAGCGCCGCAAAAAACCTCTACTAAAACAAAAAACGTTACTTATACATCAACACTAACAGACCTTAAAGAGAGTCACCTCAACTTACAATGGTAGGACGGTGTGGTATTTCTGAAAAAAAAAGATATTTGACTTTGAAATTTACTTTGAAGGTTTCTATGTATAAAAGAGTACGATTATTTATGTATATTCAAATATTTGAATGTGATATTGACCTTGACGCACTCAGTTGTTGGAGGGCCCCAATGGTAGGTCCTACTTCTTTACTTTTCCTAGTTTTTTTAGGTCTGTTTGCCGATTCTGTCTCATATTATCTTAGTACTAAATGACCGTTATTATGTTGATGTGCTGCTCTTTACTCAAACAAAACAAACAAACCTTGGTACAAGATCTTTCTTTTCTCTTTTTTTCCTTCTTATTTTCATTGTATCGTTTGTCTACTTCAAACTAAGCCAGATGCTTCGCTTTCGAAGTTGTGACTTGTATCATTGTATCAAGCCACCCCACCCCCACCCCTCAACCTCCCAAACTTGTATTCAGTAGGGTGTTAAACCCCCACAAAAATGAGACAGAATAGGTTTCTGATGATGAAAAAAAACAACCCTTGTCCGAGCGAACACAAACAGCATTGGCGCACTGTCTCTCTCACCGTCTGACTGCTGGTGCCTTCAGGCGCCAAAGGAGGCTTAAGCATGGGGACCACTACACCGCGATTGATGATGTCACTCCCCATCCCTTGTTATAAAAGATTATAGTCTGATCAGTTAGCAGCTGCCCCACAACACTCGGGTCGTCAGTAGCAGCCTGTTCTTTTCACTCACCGGAGACAGAGACAGACGACGTGTTCTTGGCTGTGATTACTGGTGGGATAATGTTATCATTTTACAGAGCCATCGAGATAATTTGTCTGACAGACGGGAAGCATGATGATGGGATGAAGTTGGATGTGAAAAAAGGGTTTGAGTGGGGATCCAGTTGTTAAAGTGTGTGGGGGATGGCTCTGGATTTGTTTTTTGTTTTTTGTTTTTTGTTTGTTTTTCCCCCTCATCTACTTGCCAACTGCTTGGCGATGTGTCAAGTTTGATTGTGCTGGACAGGCTGCAAAAGCCACCACCAACAGACGTATACTACGTAACTAAATGAACTTTTCTTTACCCCGACAGCTGCAGCTGGTGTGCTGGCGTTCCTGTGTTGTCTGCCTGTTTTGTTTTTTTTAACCCCCAAGATAGTTGCAATCAAAACTTGTGTGGAAGGCATCGTGGTGAAATCAGGCGCTTGTCAAAATAATGAAATCGAAGATACTAACTTTTTCCCGCCCGTAGGGCAATATTTAGTCCTTATTTTATCTTTCTAACTCAGTACTTTTTTATATTCATTTAAAATACACTTCTGTGTGGATTTTACTGAAGAGCGTTGATCAAAGGCACACACACAACCCCCCCCCCTCCCCAACAGAACACAATGTGAATTTACCATTTCCAAGGACACCCGTGGTTTGGAAGTCTCCACACTCAGGCGGTCATTTTCTCGCTAATTTTACCTCTGAAACCGAACGAACCCCCCCACCTCCCTGAATCGCAATTTATATATATATCGCCTTTTATTTTAGGTAGATGGGCATTCTTTTGAAAGCAAGACAAATGACCGAGATTTAGACAGGTGATACCAATAACTTGACATGACCTTCTAGAATGGGCGAGCGCCTAATTCCACCGTGTCGTGACACAGTCATTTGTTCTTGGGCAAAACATGGCTGTTATTCTTCTGACCTGAGACATACCACCCCACCCCTTCCCTCTTCTTTCTCACCAGTATATTCAAATAAAGAGAGGTGCTGGATGAGGATGTAAGGACTCACCCAATCTACCCTTTTAACGAATGTTTTTACGCCCACATCGATACATTTTAAATCATTTAGGAGACGGGCTTCAATGTTGCCTATCAAGGTCAACCTGGGCTAAGAGGGGTACAGTAGAAAGACCGAGCGAGATACTCAATAAAAATCATCCCCATAGGGGAATCGAACTCAGGTCCACTGCATGCCACAGCAAAGCGCCTAACCTCTACATAACAGACCCTGGTGCCCAATCTCCTCACGTTACGTGCCATTATTCTGATTCTTCTACCTGCAAACGTCTAATACTTTACTTTTTTGGGGGGGTAAATGTTTTACGGTGCTCACAACTAGAATCTACATGAGCGCGCAAGACACATTAACTTGCACAGGGGACCTCCGAGATTTTTTGGCCCTTATCCGAGAAGGCTGGATGTTACATCTTACCTACCCTTAGATCAGAGGTGTGGCTGAAAGACAGCCGTAAGAAGGAGCCAAGGAGTAGCAGTAAAAAGGCAGCAGAATGAGTCAGGAGCCGAGAAGATGGGCCAAAGATGGTTGGGGGTAGGGAGGGGGGTGTGGGGGTGGGGGGTGGAGCTACAATTTTGAGTGAGGGAATCCCGTCTCTTTTATGTTGTCCAGACCTTTAACTTTCTTTACGCGTAAAGGTTGATGACTCGATTCATTACAAGCCCGAGAAGATGTTTTATAATGTCTTGATCGTTCTGTTTTACTGTTATAATGTGTCCCACACAGACTGGGTTGGCTCTCGTGTGCAGAATGGAAACAGCCCGTCTCCTAAATGATTCAAAATTTTATGCCGATTGGGGCATTACGTGTTCATACGAATACCCATAAAGATCACTATCAGGCCTCATATTATATTGCATTTTATGATACACATGTATGACAATTATAATAATAATAATAATAATAATAATAATAATAATAATAATAACAATAATAATAATAATAATTACACTACTACTACTACTACTACTACTACTACTACTACTACTACTACTACTACTACTTAAGCCCACTGCATTTATATCGCGTTTGTGTTACAGCATGCTGTATAAGCTTTACAACATTTACATCATGTACTATAATAGTTTATTTATTATTCCTCCCCGCCCAAAAGTATGCGGCGACAGCTTCAGGTTGACCTCGCCTGACTCCGTACCAGAGTTCGAGGGTCGAGGCACGACGCCGGCGGTTCGGTTCGCCAGGCTACCCGGTACAGTGCGGAAGACCCGGGGCCGCCCGCCTCGCCTCCGTCTGCCTTCGTCCTCCCTCCTTCTGACTCAAGTCAGTGCTTTACCGGCCCGCGTTGTTGATATTGTTCTTGGTGCGGTGCGGTGGCGTTCTTTCACTCGGTCCTTCGTTCACTGGTTCGTTCGTTCGTTCGTTCGTTCGCGGCACGGGCTGCGGCAGCCACCACGCGCCGGAGTGACTCGGGACTCGGGGACTCCCCGTTCCGTTTGTGAAGCCAAGATCTACGTTTACTCACAGCGAACGCCCGCGCTACGCAACGCGGGGCTACTGGGTACAGTGCAACGAACGTAAAATGTCTGTGGCCCCTGGCTTCTCTGCCAGCCGTATGAGCAGTGTACCAAGGAGGTTATCCATTATATATTTTTTTTAAAGTCTAAGGTTCTTGGCAGCAGCTCTTCCAGATCTATGAAAATCTCGTTTCATTTTTTTTATTGGGGGATCGGGGGGTGGGTTCCTGTTTATGGAGATGGCCCCTTCAATGTTCAGCTGATTTCTATCATTTTAGCGTTTAACGCCCAACTAGACTCAAATAGATGGATTTGAAAGCAGGAAACTTATCCCAGTGGAAAAAGCAAAAACAAGAGGTTTCGAAAATGGCACAGATGATATTCCGTTTATCACAAATGTACTGAACACATGTGTTATTGCGTGATATTTAACATCTGATTCAGGAGGGGTTGACCCTCGTGCCTGTGTCATGCAGACGTACTTTTGCCCCCCCATTTCTGCCTCCAAAAAGGTCGATTCCATCAGAGAAAAAAATAGACTTGTGTGTCAATTTGTTATTGCTTTCGATTTTTATTTGATCAATGTTGCGTCGGGCTTGTAATAAGCGTGTGTGTATGTGTAAGGGTATGCGTGTGTGTGTGTGTGTGGCGCGCGCGCGGATGTATGTGTGTGAGTGAGTGTGTGGTGTGTGTGTGTGTGTGTGTGTGTGTGTGTGTGTGTGTGTGTGATAGATAGATGTGAGATAAAGAGAGAGAGAGAGAGAGAGAGAGAGAGAGAGAGAGAGAGAGAGAGAGAGAGAGAGAGAGAGAGAGGGGGGGGGGGAGTGAGTTTTTTACGCGTCCATGAATAGGCGAGCGAGAGTTGAGTCCCCATGCCATGATCCGATTAAAAACAACTTTAATAACAACTTAAAGGGTGTTTTCGGAGAGTTTAGGAGTTAACAATTGCAGCATCTGTCGTATCGCGCAGTGCGTGTGCTACTGTACTGTAACTGTTGCTTAGAATCTGTGTCGCTATTTGACGCGTTACGTACATTTCAATAGAGATCCACTTGAGCCGGCCGTGAAGAGCGTGCACATGTTGCAGCTTGCACAAATATCCCCCCTCTCCCCCGAAAGGCTGTGTGAAATCAAAACTGTTTAACTCCAGCATTTATATCTCTAGCCAGATTAATGAAATAGGTTGACATTGTTATTTATCAGCACTCACACACGTGCGCGCACACATACTCATACACATACACCCACATACACATACACACACATACACACACACACACACACACACACACACACACACACACACACACACACACACACACTCATCCATCCATCCATCCATCCATCCATCCATCCATCCATCCATCCATCCATCCATCCATCCATCCATCCATCCATCCATCTAAAATGTATATAAATATATAATATATATATATATTTTTTAAAATTCATTATATATTGATTGATTGATTACAAGGCGGGCTAGTTTGTTTTTACCTTGTTGCTATTTTCTGACACTAGTGTGTGTGGTGTTGTAGTCTCGTTTTGTTTTTGTGATTGTTGTAAATATAGACATTTCCGGGCTTCCGTGAGACCGGCACCAAAAGAGTGCACACCTCGCTGTCAACGTTTTCTTTGGTTTGTTATGACACTGTCAAAAAGTCGGCCTGTTTTATATACACGTGTATAAATAGACCCCCCCCCCCATAAGATTTTCTCGAATAAAAGCATCAGTTTGCATAATTACACCTCAATCAATCTACTACTACTCCCTAGCCTACACACTCACACACAGACAACAGATTTGCGCTTGTCACTGAAATGTCTTGGGTGGTTGGAGGGCGATACTGGTAGGTCCTTCTTCTTTACTTAATGACCATTATTGTGTCGGTGTGTTTCTTGTTATTGAAACAAATCAAACACACAAGCATCATTAGCCGTATTGTCATGAAATCTGGCTAAATTTCTCGAACTGACAGTGTCAGCGGGCGGTTGAAGGGCGCTTCTAATAGGTTTTACTTCTTTACTTTCTCTTTGTTGTTTCTGTCCGTCTATTTTTTCTCCGTCACTCAATGGCTATTATTGTGTCGATGTGCTTCTCTTTATTGAAACAAAAAAAAAAAAAGCTGAAATACCTGTTTCATTTTCCGGGAAAAATAATCAATGTAGCAATGCAATATTGCACAAAACCTCTCGATCTGACAATGTCAGTGAAGCTAAGCACCGTGTCTCAGATGTTTTCGGATGTTTGACCGACCTGTGGCCCCGTGTGAGAAGGAGTGTCACAGCAACAGGAACCTCTCACGTCACGCGTGACCCTGGGAATCAGACACGAGCTCTTCTCACAGCCAGAATAATTAAAGGTTACGTGCAACCAATAATTTCGAATTAAAAAAAAAATCCAACAAAGTAACGAGATATATGTGTTTGAAATAACTAAGACTGCTCTTTGAAGTAATTGATTTCGGATCACAATGGAGCGCTCTGTTTGGCTCTATTTGGAACTAAATGAAGGGCTAGGAGGGAAAGGCTGTACGCACGGGCAACTGTAGTGATAATAAAGGAGTAGCGGCCAGGACAGTGCCTGTTATAGGATATCATATAATTCAGGTCTGTTGTAGAAACAAACAACAATAACAACTATATGTATACAATATTTATTTTATTTGTACACCCGATAATACCAAAGAGGCTGTTTGTATTTTAAAAGAAGGCAGAAATTTTACCTATATTGAAGACATACAAACACACAAAATACTTTTATATTTATTATATCTAGAATCTGTTTAGAAAGTAGCGTATATGAAACTTGAAGCTATTTGCTGTGACAGATTTGATCCCTGCCTGTATTATTCCCAGGGGATCTTTATTTGGCTATCGTTTTCTTCCTTTCTTTTTTTTTTTTCTTTTTTTTTTTTAAAGTTGCGTGGCATTGGCTGCCGCTTTGTTTTGTTGACCGTTAGGTTGATTGGAAGCTTACACAAATATTAATGACAACGCCGTGTCTGCTTTATGGATTGCTCTTGGCGACAAGTAAAGGATTTATTGCTCTTATTTGGACGGGCTGTAAAAGAGAAAAATCGACAAAATTGGGCTGATACCACAACGAGCAAGGTCTCAGATCGGATATGGTTGCCTCTGCCTTTTTTTGGTCTTGGATAGGGCGTCAGTGAATGTTGGCCCAAGGGTAGCAGAGGCGGTAGGCCTACTTGATGATGATGATGATGAGGATGATGACGATGATGATGATGATGAAAGATAATGATGATGACAAATGACTATGTTTATTTCCTCGTATGTAAATTTGAGTTGACCAAGAGATGAAAGATTTTACGTGCTGCGTGGGCGTATCTTGGTGAGCAGGATAAAAAGAATACGTGAAAAGGAAAGAGGGCCGGTTGGGTTGGGGGGGG
>NW_004797939.1:220724-224710 GCF_000002075.1 Aplysia californica | reverse complement strand
TCTCTCTCTCTCTCTCTCTCTCTCTCTCTCTCTCTCTCTCTCTCTCTCTCTCTCTCTCTCTCTCCCTCTCTTGCTCCCCATTTCTGTCTCTGTGTGTTTCTGTTTGTCTCTTGTCATACAGTAATATGATGATGTGCATTGTATCTGGCAACTAATGATGATACTGGTGATGATGGTATGGTGATGATGATAATGATGATGGTAATGATGATGATGGTTTCAGTTTTACTTTTCATTACTTCAAAATATTAGATGGAGGTCAATGGCAGCTCCGTTGGCTCAGTTTGTATCATGGTGGCCCATGAAGCAAATGGCCCATGTTCGAATCCCAGATTGGGTGTTCTTGAGCTCATGTCATTTTGTAGAGTTGTCAAGGCTCTCAACCCTTTTGGCTCGGTCCTATTGGAGACGGAGGTTAAATTTGTGTTGATAGTGGACGTTGGACCTATACACTTACACTATTAGAGGTCAATGTTGAAAATTGAGATCTTTCTCTTCACTTCACAGTGGATGTCTCCTGCCCTCTCTTTCTCTTGGCGTTTTTAAGAAATGAGTTGTGTGTGATCGTTGAGTTTGTTCAGAATGCGTGGGGCACTTCTCAGACATTTGAATAAAAAAAATGTCGATCACTTTGGCTCGTGTTTTTGTCAAGTCCCCCCCCACCCACCACACCCCACTCCTCTCTCTCTCTCTTTCTTTCTTTCTTTCTCTCTCTCTCTCTCTCTCTCTCTCTCTCTCTCTCTCTCTCTCTCTCTCTCGTGACCGAACTGTTTGGAATAAAACTTAAATTTAGCAATCGCCCCTTTTGCACTCACCGCTTATTTTGCCTGTGGTCGTTTCTATTGATCGTCTCATAGCTAAATTGGCGGGATTGTGTGCTACAGCTGTTATAATATTGCTTGGATTGCACAAGGAAATGTCAGCAATGCATCGGCCCAGAGTTCCTTAAGCTTTAAGGTTCTTGTTTCCTTATTTCTGGATTCCACCCTGTTTCATATCTACCTTGTCTCCCGAAAGCCCATATATTTTTGCCCGACTTTTTAGAGTATTAACTATTATGAATAAAAGTGATGCTATTTGTGAGGAGGTGGAATTAAAGTGGCACCAGGTTCTAAAAGAATTGTTTATCTGTAACAATATTTTAACAAGGTAATATGTTTAAATACTAGATCTAGTAAAAAATATTGTCTCGTTGTCGCTTTTTTTCGACCCCCCCCCCCCCATCACTTTACATAATTCTGTAATTTCCATATTTATATTGTTATGTTAAATTCCCGGGACTGTTGGATTTCACAATGAATAAAAGAAGATCACGAGTCCACGCCGGGTAACATCAGGTGAGTCGTCGTCGCTGGCGCATACATTGCCCCTTTTTGCACTGGCACTATCTGGAAACTTCTCATCCTTTGTATTTTTTAAAACAGTCTCATGTCAATAGAATAGAGTCCATTTGACGACATTGGCAGATAAATTATTCGTAATAAACATTTTTGTTCACCAAACTTCACGGAACGCGTGTTTCCCTCAGCAGTATTAATAGCCAGCCATTACATTAACACTTCTGTTTTTGAAAAAAAAAAAGTAAAAATATTTTAGTAAGTTTTTTTAAAGACTGTGCGGCTCCTCCTGCCATTCACATTCATCAAAATTTAAAAAAAAATGGCCTAGCCTTTATGAAACCTAGTTATTACTTTGTTGATGACAGCTCGCTAAAATTGTTTCCCCCTTTTGCAGTTTTATATTTTTATTCCCTCATTTACATGTATACGTGTATATTATGTTGTAAATGATTATAATTACCTTTCGAATAATTATTAGCGGACATGACCTTGCTGTTCTAAGCAATACTCTATGGTTCATTTGTGATTTGTGTGCGTTTTTCTACATTTAAGCAAACACGATCTTTTGACTTATAAGATTATAATTTTACGTGTCGGTTGTTTTGAAAAGGAGATTGAAACAGTTTGTAGAGAGAAAGCATGGTGGAAAAGAGGGGACTTGTCATTGTGCCTCGACACACGATATTCAAGACACATTTGATTTCGAGAGAGCCTTTTAAAAATCTGTGTGTAAAAACAACCATTTTCCTTGCTCCATTCACGCGTATCAAATGTGGGCCGCCTCTGACATGAACATAAATGGATGTTGTCGAAATTTCGGTTCCATTATTTTTGTATTGCCTCCGTTCTCGTTTTCTTTTGTTTATAATCAGTTCCATATCATTCTGAAAGGTTTACATGGATCTCTTTTCTGTGACTGACGCAAAACGGAATCGTGATCCATAACTGTCATCGTTCGTTGCTCTGGACTGGTCTATATACTTTGTGTACGCACTAGAACACAAAAGGTTGAAAGAACTGAAACAAATAAATGATATATTTCTGTTTAATGTCGTGTTTACGCTGGCAATTTTCCTGGCATGCTTTAATTTAGCTAGTTTCGTGCACATAGGTTCGCTCACATTACTTGTGGCGATTGTTTGCTCTTTTTCTCCGTGTGGAGTATCCGAATCGCTTAGTTTCGTCGCCAAGCCCTATTGAAAATACATACAATGTATTTGGTTTCTATGTGTCAGGTAGACAAACAAAGGGTGGCAAAAGAAGAACCAACGAGAAGTCTTTAGAGTAGTGGACATGCCTGAGTTTGTGATTGAACTTGATCACTGGCTGCTTTCTTTGTTGGTAGTATTATGATAATTATACTTCATACCCCGTATATAATAGCTGGAGGTGGCCTTGTGGTTAGGCTCTCAGACTCGCAACCGTAAGTTGGTGGGTTCGAATTACCGTCAAAGGCCCGACGTTGTATCCTTGCTCCTGACACGAATTTTCCTCACTTCACCCAGGTGAAATTGGTGCCTGGCTGTAGACAGCAAAATATCTTGTCCGTTTGTTAGTGTATGAGTATGAGCCCGTGCAATCCACAGCTTGCACTGTATGGTTCCCGGGAATCCCATCATGTTTCTTAGTGTTCTAAGGTCTGCTTGGGTAATACTGGCCGTGCAGCGCGTGGAGCATGCTGTAGAACTTGAATATAAACCGTACAAAATTAAATGCAGTTGTTATAACAAGAGAAATCAACAAGAAGTCTTAGACAGAACCAGAGTCTTGATTGAACTGGATCATTGGCTGCTTGTTTATTGGTAGTATTTTCCATGATACCCCATTTAGAATGGCTGACTATCTCCATTATACAACAGAGTGAACAGTTAACTGTCTAGATTTTCGCTGTGGAAGTCTTGCTCCATGCTTAACAACACCGTACCCTTCTCTATTTCTAAAGGTCTTCGGGGTTGTCTGTTGATGCTCTTGAACCTGCTGGCGCCATCTTTTTAACATTTGTCCCTTCTAATTTCAATACGGGTTATACGAAAGCCTGCTCTCTTTTGTGAGATGAGATGTGTCAACAACTGTATAGGAGGTACGAACTTGCCACCCTCTCTGTTTTTCTTCTTTTCTTTTTTTGCCCCACTAGTGTTTGCCCGCGCGACCGCGCGTTTGTCTAATTTTTGACATCTCCAAAGAGTTTCCGCCAGTCCTTTCATCGGGCTGTTGACTCGAATTATCAGCTAAACAAATCATTACGCTGACTTGAGCCAACGCCACAGCTTCAAAAGAGAGCTGGAAAGTCTTTTAATTTCAACTCTTTTTCCCCTGCTTGATCCGCGCTCACAAACAAGCTGCTGCCTTGTTAAAAACTTTGCTGTGATTCCTTCTCTTCTGGTTGGACCCCCCCCCCCCTCCCACAGTTTCTTCTGTTTTGCACTCTGGGAGACAACAGTATAATAAGCAATGCTCTTCTGAAGTGTTGGGTGTGGAGGAGGAATGAAGAACGTCATTATTTATTCAAGCTTGGGCCTGTTTATTGTAAGATCTTTTACCGTTTTCCTGTATATGAATGTCGTTTCTCTCTTTCTCCCCTGTGTCTGTCTGTCTGTCTGTCTGTCTGTCTGTCTGTCTGTCTGTCTGTCTGTCTGTCTGTCTGTC
>NW_004797939.1:219076-220401 GCF_000002075.1 Aplysia californica | reverse complement strand
GGGGGGGCGTCAAAGATTACTATTGGCTTTAAATTAATTGCCCCTAACAAGACTTAAAGGGCTTGTGTGGGGCACAGCGATGATGCAGTCGAGATCATGTTGGGCTACCATGTGAATGGCTGTGGTTTGATCCATTCCCCTGCGAAACATTCTTGGATCGATGTCTTGTTAGTTTTTCAAAGCTTTTTTCCTATAGTATACTTCGCTCGGCACTCTCGGAAATGGACATCGCATTTTGAGATTCTTTTACTTCGAAATCTTTTAGAAGGGACTGTTCAGCCAATGGGCCATACACATGTAACTCTTAATGGCCATTATTTTCTAAAAGGCCTTAATCTTCTGGAGGCTGGAAAATCGTGGTCGTAAGCCGAATAGAGAACAATGGACCACTTAACTACAGACTTGCGATAACAATGGAGTATCTCTGATGGGAAACAATAGTTTCATAACGTCACATCTCAGCCCGTGAACCCTGAATTTGATGTAAAACCAATTTCCGGATAGACACAGAGCAAAAAAGTACTTTTTGACATGTTTCTATAGCAATGCCACTAATGCCTCATCGACGACACGGTATGGAGAGATTACGCTCAATAGCCGTGCGTTCTTATTTCAAAGAGTGCTTTTGTTAGGGTTTCCGTGGTCAACGTATCCCTTTTTGTGTACGGAAGATCGGTGTGGAATGGAAGGTAGGATTCCGAACCTTTTAGAAACGTGCGAAGGCTGAGCATGTAGGTATTGGCCACAAGCGTTGATGTGCTTCCCTGGGCAAACGTCTTGGTCGCGCGGCCGAGCTATGGGTAAACAACGTAAGCCCCTGCGACTGAGAGGCCGGATTAGGTCCGAGAGACGATGCTTCACGGAGGCAACTCTTGGTATGTTTGGCTACCATACTAGCGATCTGATTTGTCTTTTTCTCAATTTCGACCCTTTTTTTTCTTCTTCCTGATACCCTTCTCCTCTTTTATTTGCGGGTCGTTGGACGGCGCTGCTGGTAAGTCTTATTTTTTTGCGTTCGGTCTGTTGTTTCTGCCTCTTTGTCTTACGTATTCCCAACTACTAAGTGACTATTATTGTGCCGATGGGCGTCTCTTTACTCAAAACAAAGTTTTCTCCTTCAGGTCTCACTCCCTTCCTCCTTTCCCTCTGTTCATCTTTCTCCTCGTCTCCTATTGCTCTTTGGAAGTACTCTGTTGCTGCTCTTGGCTCCTTTTTTCCCGTTTAGATATTACTTTTGTTTAGATCTGTAACTGCCGAGGCGTTGCCCACTGCTGTTGTCCCAATAAACTACAGCTGGACAACAGCGAAAGATGCTTCAACCCCCC
>NW_004797939.1:217512-218976 GCF_000002075.1 Aplysia californica | reverse complement strand
TAAAATTTTAAAATTAAAATTAAAAATTAAAAAATCCTTTGCTGGCCCCTCTTTTCCCCAATGCCACTCATTTTTGGGCGCCTCCCTAACTTTTAATAAGTTTTGTATTATTTTTCCTCACTTTTTATTTAGATATCCGTATCTTTTTTTTCTTACGTAAGGTTTTACGGCGCTCGTAACTGCATAAGGTCGTATGAGCACCAAAAGGTGGATGTCAACAGAGAAGTCCAAACAAGGAATCAGGCTTATCCTGCTTACCTCTGTAGCCCCAACAGCACAAAGTCTGCTTCGACTATCAAGGCACCCCGGAAATAACAGTTCACAACATAGTTACAAACATCCTAAAGAAGTAGGGGGGAAATGGCGATAGTAAGGATGAGGAAGAAAAAACAGCAGTTACCCCAATGTTGTTCCGGCACAGTATGAGCATGGCATTGATAAATAAGCCCATTTACAATTCTACTGTGCATAAGAACATGTTAATTTAATATCCCCCCTTTGGGAATGGCCGAAAGACAATTTCAGTTAGTAGCACTGCCCTGGGGGGGGGGGGGAACCACATTTTGTCAGTCGAAAACGTTGTTCCTGTGTACCCTGCAACTGCAACCGTCTTTGAGTTCACGTAGTTCTCTCCTGTACAATAATTTCGACAACGACAGCAGTACGCCACTACCAACGTGAAAGCAATTTTTGCGACAACTCAATAAAATGAAGAAAAAAATCCAACCCAAATAACCCCCAACACTTGCTAAAACTCTCATCGTCTCATTTTCAGTTTATGTGGAAAAAATAAATCTAGCATGCTAAATTTACGTTCGGCTCAGTGATGTTTTACAACGAGGAAAAAAAATCCACTGGTCATGACTAACTGCTCTTCTTAATACGAGATATGATTGTAGATTCTTTCTCTATTGCACACGTCTTTTCTACATCGTTTCTCGATCAAGTCGAAGTGCCCAAAGGATGGTCAGGTGGCACCTGTTTAAAGGCAATACTTTTTTTTCTGTCCACCCGTGCTTTCTGTTTTTCTCTCTTTATGTTGGCATTAAATGGTGATCATTATGTCAAGGTGCCTCTTTTTAAACCAAGCAAAACAAACATGCTTCTGTGCTGCCTTTGACGATGCTTTTCCTACTACAACTTTGCCTGCCTATTTGCACACGAAGTTAAGCCCCTGTCCCATTTACGTGTTGTTTCAGTGTTGCGTGGATCAATGTCTGTTTTTATTCTGTGAAAAGGCGATTTTTATTCTCGTGCCCACCGCCTTATTTTCTCATCGGATTTATCGGACACGAACATGGTAACAAAGGTGTCCGCAGAGCTGTTTCCAAATTTCCGTGTGCCCTCACCGAATATCGTCCAGCCGCCTCTGTTGCGATTTTCCGGAAACTAAGAGGCTTAAGGATGTATCTCTCTGAACTTTTAGATTCTGAGGGTTTGTTTTTTGGTTGTGTGTGTGAGGGG
>NW_004797939.1:213478-215113 GCF_000002075.1 Aplysia californica | reverse complement strand
TCTGTCTGTCTGTCTGTCTGTCTGTCTGTCTGTCTGTCTGTCTGTCTGTCTGTCTCAGTATGTTTCTTTTGCGAATAATTAAAACCAAACTTTTCGCAACTCGACGAAAGTAGTTTTTACATCTTCATCTCAATGTGTAAATTTGATAGCCATCGATTGTTTACCACGACTATTTTTGTACGGTTCTGACTTTTCATCGGTACATGAGCGACGTTGGAGGTGGCACTTCCTCTTCTGTTGTTTCAGGTTTCTGGTTGTCCTTCTCTTTGGCCATCATGTTTTGGCAGATTCAGAAGGAAAATATTCCATGTTCTTGTCTTTGTCTCCAGCAGATTTGGCTTGGAAGTTCAATGGCACATTTCGAACAGAATTCTGTATTGCAGGTCGCATTTTGTATTTTTGTATCACCCAACATGTGACAATCACTCGGTTCTTATTCGCTCTTTTTGATATTTTTTTTTCAGTGTCACTATTGTCTTGACCTTTTCCACTAGCGTCTTTGGTGTAGGTTAGGTGCTTCACTGTCGCACGCAGAAAACCTTAGTTTGATACCCGAGTGGCGAGATATATATTTTTATCGAGTGTTTCGGTCTTTTTGCAGGAAGTTGTATCCCTCTGAGCCCGGGTTAGCCCTAACAGACAGAGTCGGAAGTCTGCCTCCTAAATGATCTACATTGCGTGGATGGAAAGCATAGAAACACCTACATAAAAAAAAAAGATTCTATTGCTCATAGCTCAATGAATGCAGCTTTTGTAGAATTGATTTGATTTGACCTTTAACCCAGTTTTTTTCCCTATCCCCAGAATAAAAGTGCAGATCTGGAACATCTTGCAATATTTGTTAAGTCCACCCAGTATCGGTGTGTCCACATCTTCTAGCGCTTCTGGGCACGGCTCTCAACGCCACGCCAGGATTACCTCAAGGATTTATCTGTCTTCTTTTCGGCGCTGGCGTCTCTTCTATTTCGGCAACAGTTTTATGGAATACAGTGCTTCGTGTGGCCCCACTTCCATTTCGGCAACAGTTTTAGTGCTTCGTGTGGCCTCACTCTCATTTCGGCAACAGTTTTATGGAATACAGTGCTTCGTGTGGCCTCACTCTCATTTCGGCAACAGTTTTATGGAATACAGTGCTTCGTGTGGCCCCACTTCCATTTCGGCAACAGTTTTAGTGCTTCGTGTGACCTCACTCTCATTTTGGCAACAGTTTTACGGAATACAGTGCTTGGACAAGACAATCTTAATTTTGTGACTTTATGTATGGATTTATAATTTTTTTGGGGTTGCGTTTGCTCGTTGAGAGGTCATCCAATGTGCTAGTGTTCTTCTTTGGGAAGCAGCTGTGGCACCGGCGTTGGTGCCATACGTGAATAGGAGTGTTTTTTTCTTCCTCACAGCAGCTTCTCCCCTCGCCCAGCTGGAAAGGAGGTGGTGCAGCATTTTGTCGGAGAGATTTTTCCCTTGGCGATTCTCTCTCTCCCCCTTCCTCTCTCAAGTAGTGGGCGTGTTTGCGTGGACTGTCCGGCAGCCACCACGGGGTGCTTCACGGAGACAGCGGTTTTGCACAGACGTGAGTACTGATTTTGGATTTCCTGTCTCTTTCTCTCTCTCTCTCTCTCTCTCTCTCTCTCTCTC
>NW_004797939.1:211400-212994 GCF_000002075.1 Aplysia californica | reverse complement strand
TTTTCTCTCTCTCTCTCTCTCTCTCTGTCTCTGTCTCTCTCTCTCTCTCTCTCTCTCTCTCTCTCTCTCTCTCCCTCTCTTTCTCTTTCTCTCTCTGTCTGCTTTTGTATAAATCAATTTTGTGTTATCTATTAGTTTTTTCAAACTCGTGCCATGGACTTTGCTTAAAACAAACAAGCAAACAATCAGTCAAACAAACAAAAAACTTTAACAAACTTTGATTATGAAGTCTCAGGTTAGTCTTCTTTTGATTTCCAACGTCGGATGACGTCTCCTTTAAGCTGATTGTAGGTGGTCACGCTTTAAACTTGAGTCCGTGTTCTTTTTCCTCATATGTTTTATATGCTTTTTATTTAAAAACGCTGGAATATTTTGTAATAATAATCTGTGTGCTTTGTCGTTTGTACTGCTGAAATAGCTTGAGCGTTAATGTGTCGTTTGTTCCCTTAATTTTCTTCAGTAATATTTTTATCTTTATTCATTCCGCGGCCATTATCATGATAACTCACTGCACCCTCTGACTTTGCTAAAAACGAACAAACAGTCAAAATAATAATTTAAAACCTCAAGCAAACAGTAAACAAAACAGAACAAGAACTAGAAGAAAAAACGCTTCAGTTTCCAGTCAGCGTATTTTCTGCTGTCATCTGGCCTCGTCACTGCTTGTATGGATTGTTTCCGACAAAGGTCCAAACATGGTACGTCGACTGATTTCCTCCAGTCTGGCTCTCTTAGCACGACAGGAATTTCTAAGATTTCTACAGTGTGATCCAAGAATGAGCTGGCCTTTTGCCTCAGTCTTCTGATTGTCCTTTGTAATTTTATGTCTTACATGCTGCCTGCGTGTCCTTAACACGACAACCTAAAACGCTAGGCTAAAGACAATCATGTTTTGCTTTTGACCTCCACTGCAGTCTCGACTAATTGGCGACAATCTTTGCGTCACTACTATGGAATATAATATCTACTAAATATAATTTTTTTTAAAAATTCACTTAATTTGTTCCTCTTGGGAAATTTGTTTTACAATGGCGTACATAATACACATACACAAATACGTTAATAAATGCATGAATAATACACAATATCACAAACATAGACAATCCCCAGAACACTTCCGGTCGCCACTGTGCAGCACCCTATTTTTGAACAAGGGTTACTGTTTGTTGATCTAGGACACACCCCAGTGACAACCACCTCCTCCATCTCTCTTTATATTTTGTAAAAGCCATGTCACCGACATACCCGTGACCTGTTTTTATCCGTGCAGCTTTGAACTAAAACTGAAGAGCAGTAGATTATCCTTATCATCAGCCTTCTCAACCCGTGTATAGGCCATCAACCAAGAGTTCTCCATGTAAACTTGGCTGGACTTTTGTCTCCACATCAGTCCAGCAGCGGTTACCCATCGCCTCTCGGTCCGAATTCAAGCCCCCTACTCCTAGTACTTTTAGGTCTTCCTTTCGTTCTCATTCCTTGTGGATTTTATCTTAAACCTTGGTGAACAATGTTTGTTTTCGCTTTATTAGATAAACTTTATGATAAATAATCACGTCATGCCCCCTCTCCGTTTTAGACACTTTCCCCCTCTCCA
>NW_004797939.1:208068-211300 GCF_000002075.1 Aplysia californica | reverse complement strand
CCCTCTCTCTCTCTCTCTCTCTCTTTCCCCATTACTATCACACTCGCAGTCTTGTGAATTAAGAGAAAGAATCCATTTGTAATCCCTTGTAATTCTCTTTCATGCTATTGTATTTTCCAGGATAATTATCCTATTCCTTTATCGCTTAGCTCATTCTGTTGGTTTTGTTTTATTATTTTGTGTAACGACATCCCCTTTACGGATTATACGTTTTTTTGGGGGGAGGTCCTTAATTAAGCTAATTTCCTCTAAATATTTTGCACAACCCTTATGTTCGTTGTGCGGGCTTTTTCGTTCCCCTTTCCCTCTTGTATACTTTTTTGTAAATATTATATGTTTGTTTCACAATTCCAAACAGAGCATGGCTTTTAATATCACATGCAAGAGTATTCTTTTCGAAACATACTGAGGGTAATAACTTTTCTTATCAAGAAACTGTTCGCTACGCAAAACATGCAACTTTGTCTGAAGTTGTTATTGGTTATGTTTTTGACTCTTTTTTTTTTGTGCAGATACAGAGAAACATGAAATAAGAGAGCTTACAAATATGCGACACAAGAGAGGAATCTCCTGAATGCATTATTATATCCTGGGAGACTCGAAATGCGTTGTTTATAAGCTGAAAAATGCACCTAAGAAACCTTGTTAAAAGCTAAATGAAGGCGAGAAGCATTAGCATGGATTTCCCCTCGAGCCAGGAAAATCTTTTTTTTTTTGGGGGGGCAGAAGACGCTGTGGTTTCTGACATCGGACTTGCACGTTGGGAAACGTCGGGCGCCAGTTGTAAATCCCACTGTTTAGTAAACTATGTATACGGTAATTCTGCTTGTGTTTGTCTTGTCTGAGTAAATGATCTCTTCCTGCCGCGGATGCTGCATGTTCGATTTGGTTTCGGTGCCAGTATATTATTTTCAGCTTGTGGCTTATGCGCTTTTGGGCTCGTGCGTGGTTTGTGGGTGCTTTGTTGTGGTTTGCTCCTTTTTTTCCCTATCAAACATCTATCGTCCTTATCCCTCGTCATTCTTTCTTGTGTTTGTTACTTTCTTATTAGACCTATAATTTGGAGAGATCCGAAGGAAATATTATAAATGCAAGAAATTGCAGGATATTTTCTCCGTCGTTGTTCCCAGCAGAATTTTAAATTTTATAAAGGCCATTGGCCTTTATGGCGAGTTGTAAAGTGAATCTGATATTATTTAAAATTTTTATTGTTACTTAAAAGTTGTTTTAGATCACAAATGTATTTACACCGAATTTGAATATTTTAACTTTTTAGCATTTTAAAGTAAATTAGTTACCAGTCGTGAAGTGAACTTTCGCAGAGGAGAACAACTTGTGTTTCGCGCGCTCATATGACCTTAGCAGTTGCGAGCGCCGTAAAACCTTATACTACTACTACTACTACTAGACCTATAATCTTCGGCACTTATGTAATGATCTAATTGTGTTGCAAGTACCGTGAAACGCTTAATAAAACATAAAACGAACAAACTTTCAGCTGGTGGCCCATGGGCTCTTTGGCTCAGTTTGACTCTTAAAATTCTTGATTGCCCTTTAATGTTTCCATCATTATGCTAACGCTATCGCTGTCCCTTGTTGTTCACTACAACGAAGCTGAACAATTGAAGGACACTTTCCAACTGTTCACAATGTCTGGTTTGGGGCTAGGCGTTTCATGAAATATTTTTTTTTCTGCTTGGACTATTTTATAGGCTCTCTCTCCGGACGTCCCATTGGCAGACACTGGATGGTACATGGGTTTGACTTTTATATATATATATTTATATATTTATTTTTTCTTCAAAATATCACACGTTTATAGGTATATCCGAAGAGACGTACTCTTCCAATGATTTACACATATAATTTATTCTTTTTTTTTACTGCTGACCCTACGTTATCATCAATGTATTGATATAAGCTTTGTGGTCAATAATTATGATATATTATTATTATGGAATGACAAGTGCGTAGTATCAGCATTTTCTCCTTTAGACATTCTCCGAAGGGATATCGAGAGTGTTGCTAGTTCCATCTGAATTGAGACTTATCTTCTACCATAAGTTTACCAACGTTATTTTAATTGTAAGAAGAACTTACCGATGTCTTTGGTGTAGCGATCAGGCGCTTCGCCGTCGCACGTGGAAGACCCGATTTCGATTCCTCTGTATGGAGAATTGTTTTTATCGAGTCTCGGTCTTTCAGCTGGGACGATGTATGCCTGTCTCTGTCGGGGTTGGCCTTGACAGGCAGAGTCGAAACCTGGCTCTTAAATGGTCTAAATTGTGTCGATGGTGGCGTTAAACACCTATTTTTTTTTAAAAAGGAGAATGGGTGGATAGAGCTTACCGACATGTCGCTCCTGTCTTTCCCTGCTAAGAAAAACAAAACAGACAAAACTAACCACTTTGATTGCTTTGTTTGACATTTTTCTCATGGTTGAACTCCCGAAAAAATGTCAGTTTTCGCAGTTGTCAGTTCTTGAGTCGCTGGTTCTTTTCCACAGCAATAACTGTACACAAGTGCCGCTCGGTGGTGTATGATGCCACAACAACAGCAACAAGGAGGCTATCTCCTTTCGAGGAACGGTTGGGATTCGGGCAAACCTCCTGCTCCCATCTGCTGTTTGTTAAGACGTGTTATGTCAACCTAGCTGTGTTTTCCTTTCAGCAGGTGCGTGTAAATGCAAATACGGCGCTATCCTTCTCTCTCAGGCAGGGAGGGCCCAGAGCTGCTGGCTGACTGCTGGCCCAATAGTTGAAATGTTTCCTCGTGGGATATTGTACTGTCAGAACGTTCTGCCTCGTCGCCCGTTTCTTGGTAAATGAACTTTTTACTCAAACGCAGAGACACCATTCTGCCCCCCCCCCCCTTTTTTTTCCTCCCGACTTTTACACCATCGTGCCATACCCCCACGTCGCTAGCCACTTTATTCCCTCCACCCCCACTCCGACGACACATCCGTTTAGCCTCCCTCACCCTTGCTTCGATATCTTACCACTCTCTCCACCCGTACACACACACAGACACGCGCGCGCGCACACACACACACACACACACACACACACACACACACAGACATACAGACACACACACAGACACACACACACAAACACAAACACACACACAGACAGACAGACAGACACACACAGAGACACACACACAAACACAAACACACACACACACACACACAAGCACACACACACACACACACACACACACACACACACAC
>NW_004797939.1:206895-207964 GCF_000002075.1 Aplysia californica | reverse complement strand
GCACACACACACACACACACACACACACACACACACACATACACACACACACACACACACACACACGTATGTACGTCAGCGTTCAGCGTTTCCCCTGAAATGTGTTTTGAAGACGAATGATTTTTAGGAGAAAAACTAAAAGATTTCCTGAAAAAGTACGTTGTTGGAAACAAGTTGGCTGCTGGCTTTTCTCACGTATGACCACAAACACATGTGCCCTTGTGCTTACTTGAGGATTAAAAAAAAAAAAAGATGGAGAGATGAGGTAGAGAGTGAAGGGCATGTCAGGTGTTGAATCGAAGGAGTATTATGTTTATTAAATGTTTCGTCGTTCCCTATTATGCATTGATGCATAGATTGTTATGTGGTTCTGTTTATGGGTCGCCGTGAAGCAAAAATGGACGACCTGTGTTATGACGCCCGAAAAAAAAAGTTAACAAGTAGTACATGGTGGAAGATATCAGAGAATATTGAGGCTAAGATTTCGGGAATGCCTTTAATATATTTTTTTTTTTTTAAAAACCCAACGTTTTTGCAACTCTGTTTACGTTATATTTTGATAGAGCCTAGTTAATGATTTTCTCAGTGAAACCCGAACAAACTGTTGTAGCTGTGGACGTTAATGACATCACTGGTGACCCTTTGATTCTCACGAACCCGGACTTTCCTCACGGGTCACACATTGCCTTAGCATGAGGACATACCGTGTTGATCTCTCCGTGTCGTTTATCCAGAATTCGACAGAAAAGAAAGCAAGAGGATTCGCACTTAAAAAAAAAAATGATTATAGAGACAGAACAACGAAAGCCAACCTTGATTTGATTAATTCTGAACATCCCGAGGTAGCCTTTGCTCTGATTATCATTAGCGGTCATCGCTTGGACGCCGCTCGGTTGTCGGCCCTGCCACAAGGCACGCGTGGGCGTTCGTTGTTCGTTGTCATTCAGTCCTCGCCGACTATGGCTTCGTTAGGCATATACACGGACACTCACTCACACTTACATAGAACTAAAGTCATGTGCGCCGCCTCACTCATTTCCTGTCTGTTGCTGACACACACACACACACA
>NW_004797939.1:205134-206795 GCF_000002075.1 Aplysia californica | reverse complement strand
CACACACACACACACAGACACACACACACACACACACGCACATACACAAAAAAACAACAACAAACAAACACACACAACACACACACACACACACACACACACACACACACACACATGCTCATACTGACGCATATACACACACACACATGCACAGCGTACGTTTCCATCTTTTGCTTTTTTAAGTGTTCCTAGTACATGTATATAGATGAAGCAGAATTATAGAGCAAAAATACGCTGTGCTTGAGTTTAAGTAATGCTTGTCTGGGTTTCAAAAGACCGGTTAGAACTGTCCCGTAAATCGGCTAAAACATCTGTAAATCGCGTTGTCTGCTTTGTTTATTCTCATTTCCTCTATGTTCTCGACCGAAAATGGAAGAATATTAATATCGTTCAATATCAATGAATAATAAGTGACCAACCACACCCAATGGTTATGAATACGTATTTATGGTCTCTGACCACATCTAAACATAAAAAAAATATTACTACATCACCTACTAGCTGAAACTGTAGCAGTTGCACACTGACAATTGGTGTGCGTCCATTACGATACAGTCTAGGATACCGACAAATTTATTATGACAAGAGGACAATTGGCTTCATTTTTTATGCTTTCATGCTCTAGCAAATCGTCGGGTTTGTCGGCCCGAAGGAAATGATTTCCCTTCTGTTACAGCACAAGAAGCGTTATCATTTAATTGGCCATCACGGTCGTGCGCATGCGTTTTGGACATTATCTCTATTGCCTCCGACAAGCGACATGCATTATCAAAGTTATTCTCGGGGAAGGTCCCTTCATAGTCTGGGAAATGCTCGTACCTCTTTGTGCAGCAGAGAATGAAGGCGCCGGCGAAGGGCTTTTTCGTTTTGTCTCATAATATTTCTTGTTTTTACCGCCCCCCAATCCTCCTGGCTTATGCAGTGCATCATGCAGTGTTGTACTTCCGCAACCGTGCATGTTTCTCCAAAAGCATAATTATTCCCTTTCACTATGACGCACCAGTTGGGGTAAATAGGTAATTTTAAGGCGTCTCGTGAAGTAGTTGTTTGGCGCTCCGCCGTTGCACTCAGAAGATCCAAGTTCGATTCCCGTGTATCGAGTATCTCGGTCTTTTTGCTGGGACATTGTATCCCTCTCATCCCTGGTTGGTACTGGGCCGAAGCCCGCCTCCTAAATGATTTAAATTATGTTGATAAGGGCGCAAAACGCTCACTCTTAATTTAAAAAGGTGTTACCTTTGGACTCAGGGCTGGGTCAGACACAGCAGATAGATGGAGGTGAGAAAGATGACCGTGGACGAGGCACAAGAATAAATAAGTGCTAAATACTTCTTACAATGTGTTTTAATGATCATGTCTTACCTTTAACGAAAACGTGGAAAGGTGGGGAGATTGGGAGGCAGTGAAAACGTGGTTTTGGATGTGTCTCGCCATGGCTATCAGGGCCACCTTTGAAGGAAAGTAGGGTTCTTCAAACTCCAACGTTTAGATTTCTTATGTCATCGAATGTGCAAGTTGCTTGCGGTAGAAAAGCGCGGAGAGATAGAGCCGGAATGCTAGTTGGATGCAATGACTGATAAGGCTAGATAATTCTTATCATTTCGAGTGCGGAGAGAGAGAGAGAGAGAGAGAGAGAGAGAGAGAGAGAGAGAGAGAGAGAG
>NW_004797939.1:203198-204623 GCF_000002075.1 Aplysia californica | reverse complement strand
TCCTCCTCCTCCTCCTCCTCTTCCCTCCTCCCCCTTAGCTCTCTCTGTCTCTCTCCATCCCCCCTCCCTCCCCTTTCTCTATCTGTGTCATCTCAGAGTAAAAATTTAGGAATCACATACTTTCTGCACGCTCCCACAGTGTTGTCTTCTGATTGGATTTGTAGAAAGCAATAATGCATCCTTTTATTTGGGTGTTGGGAAAACTAAGGCTTGTTGCTACAGAATCAGTGTAGACACCCCCTCTCTAAAAAACAACAAACAAAAACAAAAAACACCCCCCCTTAAAAAACAAAACAAACAACAACAACAGCAACAACTACTACAAAAAACAATGGTTGAAAAAACGCCCCCCCCCCCTAAAAAGATTAGCAAAACTCAACTTTTTTTCTGTCAGCCTGTCTGTCGCTGTCTATTTATCTTTTGTATACATCTGTTTACTGTGTATGTTTAAGACTAATCTTCCAGGTCATTTGACCTGCTCTGTACACCTCTTCCTCTTCATTCTTTCTTAAATCTACACGTCTTCCTCAACTCATCACTCTACTCTTTCTCTTGAGTTCTCCTGTCTTTCTCTCCTTTGCCTTTTCCTCCCCGTCTTCACCCCTTTTTCTCTTTCCTTCCCCGTCCTCACCTCCTCTAGTTCTTCCTCTTTTCTCTACTCCAGCTCGTTTTGCTTGCTACCAGTGCTTCTTTTCAGCTTCCCTCTCCTTTCTTAGGTCCTCATCCCCCCTCCCTTCTTTTCCTCCTGTCGTTTTCGTCCTTTTGATTTCCCTTTCCTCCCTACCTGTTCCCCCTTCCTCCTCCTTCTCCCAATCATCCACCCTCCTTACTCTCGCTTTCCATTCCTTGCTCCCTTTTCCTCCCCATTCGTCTCCCTACCCCGTCCATCCACCCCCCTTTTCCCCGTTTTCCTTCCCCCTTACTCCCTCTTCCTTCTCCTAATCTGGCTCCCTCGTCCTTCTCCTAATCTGGCTCCCTCGTCCTTCTCCTAATCTAGCTCCGTCTTCCCAACTTCTCCTAATCTGTCTCTGCTCGCCGTGTCGGAGTGACGTGGCCGCCGGTAGAACCTGTACCCGGTAACCTGAGCAAATGAGTACGTCATTTGCGCTGGCAATTTGTAAATTGACCCCTTTCCTGTTCCTCGTCTTATTCCGTTTCGTCTTTGATTAGTTCTCGGCTGGAATGCCATTTTCAAGTCGTCGTGCTCGCCGAGACTCAATTAATGACGTATAAACCACGTTAAAAACTCTCTCGCCCCGCGTTAACGCGTAGCGTTTTGAGAGTAACTCGTTTGATAAGATCAGCGTACTGTCGGCTTTTTTTTTTTCTACAAAGATGGGACTGAAAAGGGAGTACCTATGTAATTTGTTTGTCTGTCTGTCTGTCTGTCTGTCTGTCTGTCTGTCTGTCTGTCTGTCTGTCTGT
>NW_004797939.1:199068-202036 GCF_000002075.1 Aplysia californica | reverse complement strand
CTCTCTCTCTCTCCCCCCCTCTCTCTCTCTCCATTTTTCCTTTTACTGTCTGACTCCGTGTTTGGTTTGCCGGTGTTCTGGTGTGATTTCCCCCCTCTTTCCTCTCTACCATCTATATTCCTTATCTGTCCTTTTTCTTTTTGTGTTTGTAACTCTCTTGCACTCTTGTAGCACCTCTAATCTTCGACACTTATATGACCTTATTGTGTTGCAAGTGCCGTAAATCTCTTACTAAAACTAAAAACTGTCTGTCTCCCTCACTGTTGTCAACCGCACATTGTTGTTAAGAGGTCTGTATTTATTCCCCCTGAGTCAAGGATCTCTTGCAACCCACATTATTTTCGCTTATAAAGTATGATGTAGCTCTATGTCAACCTAAAAGATGTCAGTATAATTGAAACAGACAGTAAAAAGCCTCTCTCTGCTTTGAAACCCTGGATGCAAAACGACAGGCTGTCTCCCTTCTCGTCTATCCACATGCGATTCGGGGGTTTTGATGGAATTCCAAAATAGGAAATCCGTGATTCGTCTCCCGTGACAATGTCTGTATGTCTCTTGGATCCATGGGGTTTAAACATGTCGAGCAATTGTGCGGCACATCTCACCTCTCTCTTTTGTGTTCCTCAGTCAGTAAATGGGAGTATCCAACAGGCACAGACTTTAAATTGTCCAATGGAGTTCTCAACGAATGATATTATTTTGCTCCGACCGAAATTAAAGCCCAGAGATGTCACTATAGTGCGGTCAAAAATCCGTGGTGCAACTTATCCTCAAATATTTCTTAAACGGGTGAATCACCGTCACTCTTACTTTGCTCTGCAGTTTGTATCAAATTTTTCTGAACTTAAGTTAATCTTATTTTTTCCACGACAATTGAGGTTAGATTTAAAAACAACAACTTTTCTTTATAAATTCATATCTCCGTCACGCGGAAAATGAAATTGTTCACAGCACTTCCCGCTTCTTGCACACATTTTGTATACACGCATCTGGCCAATGTTACAGCTCGACAATGACACTTTTTTAGTGGCAAAACTTGTTACAAGAAATTAATTTCATAGTGAACACATATATTGCACTAAAGGTTCTCTAAACATGCGTTCAATAAGCATAAAGTCGCGATTAGAAAACAATGACAGACTTGCTTTTTAAAGCGATATTGCCCGAGCTATAAACTTTTAAAAAGTTGTAGAAACCATTGACGTGGATTTTTCATAAGTATTTATTAAGGCATTTTCTGGAATACAGTGTACAGGTGTTAAAAAAATATTCATGAGTTAAGACAAATTGATATAAGTCATTGTGCAAACGTTTGAGAATCTATGTTCAATAGTTAGGGAGATATTTGACAGTAATGTGCGCCACGAATTTTTGAACACTCTATAGATCTATGTTCTCGTGTCGAGGTATGAGCATCTTGAGCAGTATAGTGCCCGATGACATCAACGGTTTTCTCGTTCACAGAGGAATTTAGGCAGCCAGAACGGAGCTCATCAAAAGCAGTGTCTGTCTCCCTCTTCACTAAATCCACTTACCCAACGATAAATCATGTTATATCAACAAGCAGATTCTCCAAAAACACTGCGAATTTTGACGTATCAGTTTTTGCGTCATGTCAAGTTAACATCGCGGGTGGTTGGAGGGCGCCACTGGTATATCCTTCTTCATTATTTTCCCTCTGTTGTTTCTGTCAGCCAGTCTGTCTTACCCTTTTCCCTGCACTAAATGAACCTTATTATTGTGTCGATGTGCTTATCTTTTCCCAAACAAAACAAACACGTCTACATCTCATAAAGATTAAGAAATGGATGTCTTTTTTTGAGAACCCTGTCTCATTTCCTCCAAAGAGCAAAACAAGTGTGACGTCTAATAAAATCGCAATTACTGGTTCGAGAGTAGGCTTGTTATAGATTCATTATGTGTATTGCTTTTATAACGGAGGTCAATATCTTACCCGCTAGATGGCAGCTTCCATTACTTTCTGACCCACCCTCATAGACGGGGACGGAGAAGCTTTCAGCTCTAATTGTCACTATTCTTGTCACGAACCTGTCGTTATGATAATGGACCGTTGACGAAAGCTCTCTGCCGTGCCGCCAACGTACCTGTCATAAAGTCAAAGACCCCTTCCAATCGTTGTTGCTATGGCACATTTTGAATTATTCTTTTCTGAGACAAAAAACTGTTCTATCCGTTCGGTCATTGCTCCGTTTATATGTGTGTGTGTGTTTGTTTTTTTCTCTTCCTATTTACAAGGCATATCGCCGTGAGCTTGTCGCTACTTACAATTTAATGGTGTTCTTTAACATTGACCACCGATTCTGGAATTTGTTTGTTAAAATATTTCTAGTAGAATACGTAGGCGGAGTCGGACTTTGTACTGTCTTGCTGCTTCAGTTGTTGTTTTATAGTTAAATTAGTAAGCTTTATTTGTTTGTTTGTTTGTTTGTTTGTTTGTTTGTCTGTTTGTTTGTTTGAATTTTAGTTTCGTGATCCTTAAGAGACAGTGTTAGTCTATTGCAGTGAAGGATTATAACAGTTACCTGGAACAAAGGAATATTTTAAAGAAATACAATGAAGTCCGCTTTAGCCGAAATTTGCGGGACTGCGGGATTTTCTTCGGTTTAGCCGGGTTATCGGGTTAGACAGGTTGCTTGAAAAAAGGAGACTAAATATATATATATATATATATATATCGGGGATTATATATTTTTACTTACCGTCTACTGCTCTGTCTGCGTAAAAACCGTGTTCGGTTGAAGCGGACTCCATTGTGCATGTTGGTAGCTGCAAGGTTGCCCAGTCGCTGCTTCGGATCTACTTGTCGGCTTCCTTTTTCCTCTTTTTAAAAAAAGTGGTTTGAAAACAATGTAAAACAATAATATTAAGAAGAAATAACCAGGGATATCGGACTAAAATTTACCCGTCCGTCCCGGTCCTATAGCTGTAAACATCTTTACAACCCCCC
>NW_004797939.1:197610-198912 GCF_000002075.1 Aplysia californica | reverse complement strand
CCCCCTCTCTCTCTCTGTCTCTATCTCCGTCTCTCTCTGCTTCACTCTCCCTCTCTCTCTGTCCATATCCCCCCTTCCTCTCCAAGGCATATGTCGGCTATTTCCCTGTTTTTTACGTTGACGTGCGACTTTTCAGTGTTTAATTATCTTGATGAGTTGAAGGAAGTCTAAGAACGTGTCTTTGATTATTTCTCAGGAGTTTTTAACAAATGATTTTTTCCGTGTCTAAAATGGCGTATTCTTATCTAATGGGATGTTGAACTTCTGAACGTCACGTAGCGTTAAATTTTTGTTGTAAACCAACGTTAGCTAACCGACCAGTTAATTAGTTTGCGGTTATTAGAGACAAACATCTTGCTACTAAAAACAGAATCTATCGAACATAACTTTCATAATCACTCAGTTTCCCCTCTGCGGGGTGTGGGCGTTTTGGTGGCTGTTTTAAAAAATTTTTTTCGATGTTCTTATCTGTAGCTGCTGACATCCTTATCTGCTCCTGGCGAAACGTGGCCATGAATGTACTTAGTCCCTGTAAACTACAAAAACATAAACTCTTTCTTTTTGTAAGAGTTTTACGGCGTTCGCAACTGCATCAGGTCATATGAGCGCGAGGGACACATTAAACTTTTTCAGGTGGTAGGAAATTTTGAATTTTGCCCGAGTGGCGGCCGAAGCCTACTCTTATCGATTTTGGACCACCAAGGGATCTTTACCGTTGGCAACTTGCACTCGGGACCGAGATTTTTTGCCCTTGTCCGAGAAGGCTAGGTGTAAGTCTTTCCTACCATAAGATCAGGGGTGTGGCTGAAAGACAGCAGTAAGAGGGAGTCAAGGAGTAGCTGTTGAATGGCTACAGAAAGAGGCAGGAGCCCAGAGGAGGGGGCAAAGGAGGTAAGGGGGTTGGGGCAGAAAGTGGAGACGAAAGCAGACGAAAGAACATTGTTACAGGACAGGAAAGGATGTAAAAGGAGAACATTTTCCATCTCTACCCGGATTCGAACCCACAACGTATTATTGAATGAGAGGCGAACACCTTCACCTCTATACCACGAGAGCTCCCTAAGACAGAAGCTACAGCAGCGGTGTCAAAAACAGGACGAAGAACAACACAACGAAAAAAACAAACAAACAACGAAAACCACAGCTACAAAATGAGCAACAACAGCAGCAGCAACACCGCCACTACGACCACCAACAACAACAATTCACTCTCTCTACGGATCGATTTTGATTTTGTGCCTGCTGCTTTATTTTCGTAAAAGAAAAATCGGTCATACTGGTCTTTTTGCTGGGGAAAAAGGG
>NW_004797939.1:195724-197361 GCF_000002075.1 Aplysia californica | reverse complement strand
GCACTGCTGTGTTGGTATGAAAGAAAAATCGGTCACAGTGTTGTTGGTTTTTTGTTTTTTTTGGTTGTCTTTATTTTTCATTTTTCTTTTTTCTGATTCCATTTATATTTCAGTTTTTGTGGGGGCACCGCACGATCTAAAAAAAAAAAAAAGAAGAAAGAAATGCCCCCTCCCCTGGCATCGCCACTTTCCCGCTGTGTTCGTGTTTTGCAAAGGAGAGTTCCCCCCCACTACAAACCTTTCATTTCCTCGAACATTCTTGATGTGCTTGCTGGTGCCTTTGTCAACGTTGGGGCTACTGTCTCTGCCAAACCTCCGGACCATACCACTGTATGACGTAACCGTATGGAGTTGTCAGGAACCGACGCTGGAACTGAACAGTACCAAGAAAAAGTGGCCGCCCCATTCTTATTTTTCGTAGAGGGATCACGCAAACAGCCCCCCCCCCCCTCTCCGCCTTTTTCCACACCCCTAAAAATGTTGTTTTTCTAAATGAAAAACAAAGCATCATGTACATTGTAAACGAGAAATGATACTTAATCATCAGTGTCGTTCCATACGCACCAAAGTCATTTTTTAAAAAAGTTTTGAGAAATTTAAAGGAAAGAAAACGAGCGCCCAAATCAGAACCATGACTAAGCTCTCGTTATTTTTCATTTAAAGATTAGGAATGAAATAACGAAGTTGATCGACACTTTACAGTAAGATTTATTTTTATGTCTTTATTTGGATAATGGCTTTATCTGGTTACTCTAAAAAATTGATGTGGGCAATTGTGGAATTATGTGGTTGTAGTGTTATGTTACAGTGAACCGAAGCTGAAATGCTTCACTTCTGTAGTGGACCAAAATTGCTAAAACGAGTAGCTAGAAGTCCTGTTCAGGTCACTTTCGCATGACAGTCTCATCAATGATGCGTGCGCAATCGTGAAATTTGTTTAATTTATTTGGCTTGAAGTGGTTAAGTAGCAGCTGATTATTTAAAATTCAGGGATAATTTTTTGTAACTTCCTAAACATCAAAATTTCAGTGACCATGATGCCCTTTGATGAAATGTTCAGTGCGTTAGTCTGATACTTGTTTCTCAAAGAAATGGACAAAACCCGAACTTCATCTTGAAGGGAAATTTGCTTTTTCAATTTGATCTCTTCCCCTTTATGAAACACAACGAATCAAAATGTTAAGAAGAAGAGCATTGTACAGTAACTAGTGGTATGTGGCCTTGTGGTTATGCTCAGTCCACCCGACTGTCGCAACCTGTCAGCCTGTAAAGCGTTCGGGTTTTGTCCATAGATTATACTGGAAGAGGATAGAAAGTGCAAATGGTAAGAATTACATTGTAGTTAAAACTACGTGGACATTTTCATCTTGACTTGAAGGGAAATTTGCTTTTTCAATTTGATCTCTTTCCCTTTAGCAAGAGAGAGAGAGAGAGAGAGAGAGAGAGAGAGAGAGAGAGAGAGAGAGAGAGAGAGAAGGGGGTGGGGAGTTCCTACGAATGGTGGGAGAGTAAATGTGACAATGTAACGGTTAAGATGCTATCCTTCGTCGAACAACGATGTTCAAGACTTTGAAACATAAATATAACAACAGAAGTTGCAATTAATGTTTTATACTACGCTGTACATACCAAGCAAA
>NW_004797939.1:194231-195422 GCF_000002075.1 Aplysia californica | reverse complement strand
TCACACACACACACACACACACACACACACACACACACACACACACTTAAAGGACTTGGTCACTCAAAACTTTCAAGCTCTTCAAGTGATAATTATTGCGTGCTAAATTTTTTATGGGTGGCGATCATTCGGGTGTGTACTTGTACGTGGCACTTTACCCAAAGCTGAAAAACTGGTCTCTGCACTATGGCGACCAGCAATGTTGTGTTTATTTAATGGTGTGATTTTGTTTATTTGTGTTGATTTTTTTTTTGGTTGGTTTGGTTTTTTCCCCTATTATTCTGCATGGGCAAGGTGGAATAAAAAAAATAAAAATTCTTCATGCCCTGTCTGGTGTGTGCGGTGTAATGGCTATAGGGCAGTATAGGCCTTGCACCACCGCAGCAAAAGACGTGAGCTTGACAACACCCCCCCCCCCCCCAAAAGTGCAGGTAGGCTTCACGTGTCGTTACATTCAGTTTGTTGTGACGATAATTGAAAGCCTTATTCTCCGAGTTGATTGCGCTTTCTGTCCTTGTCCTGTTTCTGTGAATCAGGCCACAGAGCCCTCTTGTCATCCCCGAGGGAATCATGATAATGTTGGACTTGTCAGCATCCCCGCTATGGGGGGTTTTTTTTGGGGGGGGGGGGAAGTGGAGAGAGGAGTGGAAGGAGGAGTGTATGAAGGTTTTCGCCTCTCTACCCCACTCTGTCTCTCAGATCATCCGGAGATTTTGCAGACGGCACTTCTAATAGTTCGAGGGCCCGGTGTTAAAAGGTTCCATCTGTGGTATAATATCGTTGTAGCTGGAACATTTTGATTGTAACTCCTGGTTTCCCGAATATCCCCCAAATTTTCATTTCTTTTGAGTGTTGTTTTTGTGTGTATGAAGACATGGACATCCAGCGAAACGAAAACGAGCTTTCCGCTTTAAGTGCGGTGCAAGAGGAAGAAATTTTCTTCATTTGTTAGCATTAACATTTATTGTGCGTTCTGGCGAACAGAGAAGTGACTTGTTGTTGTTGCTGTTGCTGCTGTTGCTGCTGTTGCTGCTGTTGCTGCTGTTGCTGCTGTTGCTGTTACTGTTTTTATGAGTTGAAATGCTATTATCTTTACAATCAAAACATGCTTCAGTTTTAAAGAGAAGATAACTAATCAATTCATAGATAATGGATAGTATAATGCTTTTAACAGACCCCCCCCCCCCCCCT
>NW_004797939.1:193017-194131 GCF_000002075.1 Aplysia californica | reverse complement strand
CCCCTAAAACTGGCAAGATTTTAGACATGGGACACAAGGGAGCATACCGGCGAAGTCCACTTGACATTCACTGCCCGAAATGACGTGTTTGGTTTTTTTTGTCCATAGTTGTTGACCCAACTTTTAGACTAAGCAAAAATATACTTTTTTTGCAAACTGAACTTTCATATTATTTGCTTTTGAATTTCAAAACACGCCTCCAACCACCCCCTCCCTTTAAAAGATAAATGAAACACATTTTAATTCATTCTGGAAAAAAAAAATTGCCTGCTGTAGGTTTGCAAAGGTCATTTCAGGTTTTCATTCCTAAATTAGCTAGCTGTGCGTGAGTGCCTTGTGGGTGGACAACGTGTCTGGAAGTTAGTTTGATTTTTCTCGTTACAACTCTGCTTGCTCCTGTCGGTTTTTGTTCAAAGTGACAAAGTAATGCAGACCAGTATTTTGATGTCTTCTTCTTGGAAACGAAGATGAAACAGAATCGCTAATACAAACAAATTACCTTGTTCCGCCGTCACGTTGCGATCTTGATGTTTCAAGATTGCCATGCCGCATTCCCTCACCGAAATGTCAGGCTGCCCTAGCTGATGCCGCCTATATTGTGTCTGTGATTTCACGCTGGTGCGCCCTTCTGATATTGTTTGTTTGTTTTTGTGTGTGTGTGTGTGTGGGTTTTTTTTTTCTTTCAAAAATAGATTCTTCTATTTCGTTTGTGTTTATAACTGGGACAGTACAAAGGAAATGCAAACACCCCGCGAAATGTTTCATTAAAACCTTTTTGTCGCGTGGAAAGGTGATTAGCTGTGGATTTTATTTGGATTGGAATTACTGGAACAAATCGCCGAAGTAGTATTTGGAATAAACGTGAGCAAAATAATATTTTCATCTGAGAGAACTGCTGTCTTTTAATTTAGAAACGCCCCGAGGGGTGTGTACATGAACTTTCATCAGCAGGCCTTTGATGTTGGGAGCTGGCCTACAAGTTGTCCATGTTCATACTTTTCTTTGCTTTGTATACCGACATTGTCATGCAAGTTAATGTGTGTACATGTTAACAGTTGTTTTAATAGATTTATTACTATTATTATTTAAAAAAAAAAAATAAAAAAAAATAAAT
>NW_004797939.1:190977-192532 GCF_000002075.1 Aplysia californica | reverse complement strand
ACACACACACACACGCGCGCGCGCGCGCGCGCACATACGCCCATGCAAACGCTCACAAACGCTCAACACACACGCACATGCACGCATTTACGCTTGGGAATGGTTAATGAATGTTCGCTTTAGGTAGCGGGGGATTGGAGGGTTCTCTTGTGTGGTTTGCTCTTTCTTACCTATCAAACATCTATCGTCCTTATCTCTTCTCCTCCTTTTGTTCGTATGTTGGTCTCTCTTAAGAACTCTAACCTTGGGCTCGTATTTGGCCTATTTGTGTTGCGAGTACTGTGAAACTCTTACGATAACTGAATCAAGATAAACTGTCGCTCTATTCGTAACCCTATTGTTGTTTCATTCATCGTGTCTAGTTACTTTCATTTCTTATCATGCCATTCTCAGTGGCCGCAGCGGTGTCTGTGTAGTACCCGTTAGGCGCTTTTCTGTCGCACGCAGAAGCCCCGAGTTCGATTCCCGAGTAGGGAGAAAACTTTTTATCCAGTATCTTGGTCTTTCTACTGGGATGTTGAATCCCTCTTAGCCTGGATTGGCCCTGTCAGGCAAGGTCGAAAGCCCGCCTACTAAATGATCCAACTTGTGTCGAAGGGGACCTAAAAACACCTGCATAAAATATAGGCCGTGTCTTTTTCTTGAAAGATAATTAGCCTCTATAAATTATGTATGAAAGCCCAAAAAATTGTGGAATTTTGATTTACACTTTATAACGCCAATAATGCAGTGCCTTGAGTAGGATAATTATGCCCGAGACTAGAATTCTAGCGTGCTTAGGCTTAGGAGTTGTCGGTTTTGCTTCTGCTAGCCGCCTGCTTCTATCTCCTAGTCTGTCTGTCTGTCTGTCTGTCTGTCTGTCTGTCTGTCTGTCTGTCTGTCTGTCTGTCTGTCTGTCTGTCTGTCAGTGAGTCTGTTTGTCTGTCTGTCTGTCTGTCTGTCTGAGTGCCTGTTTGGCTGCTTGACTGTCTTTCTATTCGTCTGATTATTTTTTAATGTTTGTTTGAACGTACTTGCATGCATGCACTCTCTCAGTCTCTCTCTGCCTGTCTGTCTGTCTCTCTCTCTCTCCCCCTCTCTCTCTCTTTCTGTGTTTCTGTCTCTGTCTGTCTGTCTGTCTGTCTGTCTGTCTGTCTGTCTGTCTGTCTGTCTGTCTGTCTGCCCCCTCTCCCATCCGTGCACTTTTGGCCCGCGTTATGTCAGCCTGCTTCTCTTACTGTCAAACTCATCATAACTCAAAACTCTCTGTGGCGCGCCCATGGACTGATTGTGGAATCTCTTTAATTGTAAATTCTGACAGAATTGAATGGTCCGAGAATCGAGGTCGAGGAGCAGCATGCTGAATGCTTTCCTACTGAGTTATGATAAAGGTCTTAGAAGTCGCGCTTTGAGGTGACAGCGGGAGTTTCGTTTGACATAATTGGCTCGGCATGCCTCCTGGCTCCCTCCTAGTCATCTTTCTTTGACCCCCTCCTCCTTTTCCTCAACCCCTTTCCGACAGGACTGTCTGTGTGGTATGGCTCTCTCTCTCTCTCTCTCTCTCTCTCTCTCTCTG
>NW_004797939.1:184378-189027 GCF_000002075.1 Aplysia californica | reverse complement strand
GAGAGAGAGAGAGAGAGAGAGAGAGAGAGAGAGAGAGAGAGAGTATATGTGGTGATGGCGAATCTCTGTATGGTTGCTCTCCTCAGGTCTTCTCTTCGGGTGGCTGGAGGGCGCCACTGGTAGGTCCAACCTTTTTACTTCCCCTCAATTGTTTCTGTCTGTATGTATGTGTCCCATCACTAAATGGCCACTATTGGGCCGATATGCTTCTCTTTACTCAAACGAAAGGCAAACAAGTCCGTATCTGGTTGAACCTCTGAACTGTCCCTCTTTTTTTTCTTCTTTTTTTTTACAGTATGTACGTTGTTGTGCAGCTGATGAGACGTGCTTCAAGGCGAGTGAGGCTTGGGTCCGAATCGTTGCGATGGTGTTGCTGAAGCTAATTTCGAAAGTGTGACGTGTGACTTTTATACTGTTATAATGGTTTCCTTCACATCTGTGTTTTTGTTCGTCTACAGTTGTGTAACAGTCATTGTGCCGACGGGTTTCCCATCAGTTAGCACTGCTGCGTCGGAAATCTAATTATGGCCAGCTTAGTATGCACAGCCCACGCAGTCATTATTTTAAAATCCAATCGTGTTTACCCACCGTCAACACATAATTGCTGCTGCTTCTGTGGGCGAACATAGCGTTGTTTAGGTCGATTCTGACTTCTGCCCTACCGTTCAATGCCCCATCTTACGATTGTCTCGTGTAAAATATGGCGTTATGCAAATATTTTTTGTGTGTGTTTGTGGGTGGTTGGAGTTTTTCCTTTACTTTCCCTCTTTTGTTTCTGTCTGTCTGTCTTTTTAAACTTTTCCCAGCACTAAATGGCCAACATTTAGTCAATGTGCTTCTCTTTACTCAAACAAACAAGCAATTTATTTTTATACTTTTCATAATCATTTTTCTATCGTTATTTTCAGGCTGTGTAAATTAAGATCGTGATTATTTTCGTGTGTGCGTGTGGTTCTTCAAGCATTGCGTTAAACAATGTTTGTCCCTCTAAATTTTGTGCAATTTTTCTTTCGTAAATTCATTATAAACCAGAAGGGTTGGGAATTTTCTGAATACCTAAAACACACCACAGTTCACCCTGTCTGGCGGAACTGAAGCCGCCCCCCCCCCCTTCCCCGCCTTTTAGTGATCTTCATTGTGTCCATGTAGTATGACTAACTTGAGGAATCCAATGTGCTTATCCTTGCATACAAATTAATGTCTGTTGGAATCCAAAAGTAACAGTACCATTAACAACAGCAACAACAATGATAATGTTTTTGTTCCTTAAATGTCTCATTTTCCCCGTGACCCCTTCCTATTTCCGCCACTGTCTTGTCCCTTTCCACCTCATTCATTCTTCCTCGTCCCATATTGAGTTCTTTATGTGACCGCCCGATCATAGCAGTTGGGTCGCCGATGGACGGCGTGTAATCCCCGGCGCCCTTCCATAATGGATAACGCTTCTCGCGGCCAGCCTTGCACGGCCATGAAATATGCATTCCCGTTTGTTGAGTTTCCGAGACAAACCCCCCATTATAGCGCCTGTCTTGTTTCTTTTCATTTTATTTTTCAAATTGCTGCGGAGCGTTTATTCAATTCTTCCGGGCTGTGCCTGCGTTTCAACTTGCCTTCCAATTATTACGCTGGGCCCTGGAGCGAGTGCTGCCTCGGACGGGTGTACCCTTTTATGTACCTATATTTTATGCATTCCGACGGAATTTACAAGGTGATATCGGCTGTTTTATTCGCTGATGGTCTCGAAGAGACCATGCATTTTGCGTAAAGCAGTAATAAGAGATAATCCTAAACGTGTATAAGAAAAACATGCTCAACATTTACTTATAACATGGCTTTTGAGCCCATTGTCAACGATGTTACACAAATTATAGCTCCACTCGACTCGGGAACGCATAGACACTGGTGTTCTTTACGTCTTGGTATATCCTTAATTATTTTTGTATATTTTTTCACGTCTCCTTATTTTGTCCCGACGGAAGTCTCTGGAAGAATATCCTTTATAAGAAGAAGATTATACATCTTCTTTTCACTCAAAGCATTTGAAACGCCGTTTTAATCTTCGCGCTGGCACGTTGTCTAGCGTAAATATATCGTCAGCAGGCTGTTTAAATGTTGTAAGACCAGAAAGAAGCAGCTGTTTAAATGTTTTAAGACCAGAAAGAAGCAAAGTTTCTCAGTAGATTAAAAAAAAGAACTAGTTCACTCTTTTTGTAAATGTATCTACTTTGTGTAACTTTTATTGCTTTTTTTTTCAACGTTCAGAATTTGAATTTTGAAGAAATTATCTTTTTTGAGCACTTGCAATCGATACCAAAGTTGAAGACATTGGGGGAAAACAATCAACATTTTGGCGGTAGTGCACCTGGACAGCTGGCCGATGATATGGTAAGACGTACTGCATCGCCAGCTTTGGTGGTGTCATGGTGAACTATGATGCGAATGACCCGAATTCTTAATTTAATGGGGTGTTCTTAAGAGTGGGACCTTTTCATTGCTCTGTGCCCTCGTGTTCTGGTCCCATCGGAGACAGACATCTTTGGAAGCCTACCTCTTAAATAGTTTTGAAAAGGGCGTTGTTCTCATACCAGAATCACTAACGAATACATACACACACACACATGTGTATTTGTGCTAACATCATTGGAAGCACCTTAAATACACCTCAAAATGTATCCTTCTATGGGTTTTTTTTAAAAACAGCGTTAGAGGGGACGCGTTGTAGGTAGTGCAGTTGTTGTTTTTTTCGCTTCTGTTAAGTACTTTTTTGCTGTCGTCTTTTTAAAAAGTTTTCTTTCAATTTCAAACCCTGAAATCACTTGATCGGCTTTTTTCAGAAAACACGATACTATGAACGTATGTGTCTGGTTTTCCAGGTGTCTTGTTTCTCCTCGTTTCTACCTTGATGATTGGTCTACTTCTGCTTTTTGGCATTTCATGTGGTTGGAGGGTGTCAGTAGTCTGTCCTACTTCTATACTGTCCCTCTTTGGTCTATTTGTCAGCCTTGCTTTATCCCAGCACGAAGTGACCTTTTTTCTGTCAATGCGCTTCTCTTTACTGAAACTCAGACTTCAATCCCACATGATTGTATTTCGTTGCTCCTTTTAACAGTTGACGCTAGAACCTCCCCCAGCCGACACAGTGATGTCTTTTATTTTCTATTCTCTGTTCTTTCCTGTAACTGTCTTTTTGTGGGTGGTTGGCGGGTGCGATGGTGTGGTTTGCTCCTTTTTCCCTATCCAACACCTTCTGTCCTTATCTCTCCTCCTTTTTGTGTTTGTTGCTCTCTTGTAACTCCTCTTATCTTCAGCTCTTGCATGACCTTATTGTGTTGTAAGTACCGTAAAACGCGTACTAAAACAGACACAACTGTCTTTTGCTAAAGTCGTCAATGAAACCGGTGGCGCTTAAATGACCAAAATTGTGTCGATAGTGCCGTAAAACATCTACCCAATCAATCAATCAAATCAATCAATCAATGAAACCGACGTATTCTCGTGCCCTGTATTATTAAGATGTTTATTCTTTGTTCGCTTTTTGTTTCAATGACACACTCGTTTCACAAGATTTGTCGGGTTGCGAGCGTAGTGCTGATTTGTCTTAACTCTATATTTCTATTTTTTTACAAGCAGTGTTTACGTTAACCACGTTAAAACAACTGAATTACAGTCCCGAAAACAAACAGGAGTTCAATCAAAGTAAACACTGAAATTCCTCGAAACAGGCTTTAAAAAATCAACATAATAATGTTGGGCTCAATGGGAGGAGTTTTCCAACAGTCTATAAAGCTGTGATAAAAACCTCACGGAAGACGGTAATTATCGGAGTTAAAACAAGATAAGATATGTCTTAGCTGTCGAGGTGCTGACGTTAACCATTGTTCAAGTCTCATTATTTCATCAGCAATGAAAACGCCCCCGCTCCGTTGTCCAAGATGTGTTGTAAATTGCGAATTTTACAACATCATTTATGTTCTTGCACCTGTCATCCTTTTCCTAAGCATGGATGGTTGGTGGATGCTCCGGTGTGATTTGCTCCTTTTTTCTATCAAACGTCGATCGTCCTAATATTGTACTTGTTACTCTCTTGTTGTAGAGCGGGTGGTTGGAGGACTCTGCAGCTGATAGGTCCTACTTCTTTACTTTCCCTGTTGTTTATGTCTGTCTTTCTTATTTTTTTCAAGTACAATGTACTTATTGGCCATTATTGTGTCTATGTGCTTCTCTTTACTCAAACAAACAAACAAATAAATAATCAAACATACTCTCTCGTAACACGCACTCTTGTCTTCGGCACTTATATGGCCTACTTGTGCAGCAAGTGCCGTAAAACTCTAATTAAATCAAATAATATCCAAGATATGTTGTTTATTGTGAAGTTTATACAACAACACTGGTTCTTACGACACCTGTCACCAATTTCCTTCACTCTGTTGTTTTGTACGATTTCTAAGCACCTTGTGCCATGTGAAAGCTGTTGTCTTTTCGTGCGTCGGCGAGATCTTATTTTTGGGTGCAGAAAAAAATCGATAGGCCCTATTATGGTGTTTAAAGTGCATGTCTGTGGTTTGCATATTGCAGGACATCCGGCACTCCCGTCTGTCTGTCTGTCTGTCTGTCTGTCTGTCTGTCTGTCTGTCTGTCTGTCTGTC
>NW_004797939.1:181894-182908 GCF_000002075.1 Aplysia californica | reverse complement strand
TCTGTCACGAATGGATAGAATGTCGTTTTTTATTCTTTTTTATTCTTATTTTTGCACACTTATCCTTTTTCTTTCAGGCTTCGTCCAAAGTTGGAAATGGGCGGGGGGGGCTTAATCAACTTCTATTGAGTACAGGTGATATTTTTAGTGGTGGTATGTATGTCCATTTTTTACCGGCGTCCTGTGATGTTTGCTTCCTTTGGCAAGCAAACGTCATCTCGTACTCCCCGTCTTCTGTGTGAGGAAGATAAACGTATAGATATCTAGCTGGTTTTGTTAGGTTTCTCTTTTTTAAAGATAGCTTTGTACGTTTATTTGCTTTTTGTTTATGAGCACAGGAAATTCTTATTTTCTATTTGTAAAATGTAATCTTGCTTTGGTTTGTGCTCTTGTGTTTCTTTATTGCGTGGATGTGTCGCTTTAATATGTGTTTGTCTTCATGTCTTTCCCTTTTTTTGACGTAAGAATATAATCTTATCTGATGTATAAGTATTTGTAGGTTTGTGGGTTTTTTTGTTTTTTGTTTTTGTTTTTTGCTAGCGAATGGGTGTATTGCATTTGTTTGTGCCGTTAGCGATGTTTAGATACAACAATATTTTAAACATACGCGCAGACCTTTACATGTTATACAGGGTAGATTGTCTATCATTTGGCCATGCAATCAGCCAGCCAGGTAGCCTACTAAACTCACCATGTCTTCTTCAATTCACCATCTGTCTAATACACACATAACAACAGTTGTCAGGGGGACTAGAGAACAGCAGCAACAGCGACCCCCAAGAACAATAACATAATAAGACGACGACGACAGCAACAATAACATCATCATCATCATCATCATCATCATCATCATCATCAGCAGCAGCAGCAGCAGTGTCAACGATAAAAACACCATCGTAATCATCGTAGTCATTGTCTCTTGCACCGTTTTTATCATCATCATCATCATCATCATCATCATCATCATCATCATCATCATCATCATCATCATCATCATCATCATCATCACCACCA
>NW_004797939.1:178552-179840 GCF_000002075.1 Aplysia californica | reverse complement strand
GGCAACAGTAAGCGTGTCCACTACTGGGAGCTCCTTGTCGCGTTCGGTTGTCCTTGACGCATTTTACTTGACTGTTTTATGTAGCAACATTTTGTTAAATTTGCTAAATTTGTGCTGTGGGGCAAGGGGGGTGGAGGCAAGCACCGGTGGATGTTGATTCTATTTTTGTGTCTGTCTGTATACTTTTCAAGCTCTATATTATGACCGTTATTGTATGGATGGGCTTGTGCGAGTGCTTTGGTGTGGTTTGCTCCATTTTCCACGCTAAACATCTTTTTTCGTCCATTTCTGTGTTCCCTCTTTTCATTCTATGTTATTCTCCTGTAGTAGCGCCTCTATTTTTTGAAACTTATACGTGTATAATATATGACCTATTTGTGTTACAAGTGCCGTAAAACTTTTATTAAGACTAAAGATGTGCTTCATTGGGGGATTGGTTGGTTGGCGTTCTGCTGTGACTTTCTCCTTCATCCCACCGAGCCAATAAAGTAGATGTATTGTCTCATCTTACCGTATCTTATCTTATATATCTTATCTTTTCTTATCTTATCTTATCTTATCCTATCTAATCGCTGTAGTACTGATCTGTTCTAGGCGACATTTGGTAATTCGCGTGCTTTTATTTTATGTTTTTTAATCCTCACTTTAAAGTATGCGTCAGTGGCAACAGTTTTCTGCATCTTTTTTTTTCCTTTCCAATTTGCCCTTACTCACGAATACAACAGGATGCGACAGTGGCATAATGGCTTCCTAATCCCTGGGCTATTGTGGCTATGATCTTCCCTTTGTCTGTAGTTATGAAGTGTCCGCATAACGTCACCCTTTCACCATGGAATATTACGTAGTATGTGGGTGTGAACGATCTCTGACCTTTGACAACCCTCGTTCTTTTCCCAGCTCTTCATGCCAGCTATAAATCTCCCATGCATCCCCTCCCCCCGCCAACTCCCTCATGTCCACTTGGGGGTGGGGATAAAAAGACCCACACTGCGCACCAGCGAGTAGGTGGTGTGAATAGAAAGGTCCTTGATGCTATCCCTCAATTGAACTTCTGTGCACGAATGTGTGTGTATGCGTGTGTGTGTGTGTGTGTGTGTGTGTGTGTGTGTGTGTTGGGGGGGGGAGTAAAGGAAGCGGGTTTAAAGTTTGAGGGACGGTGGAGGATAAATGTGGAGGGCGTGAAAAGTAGAAGAGAAAACTATAATACTGAACTCTTATTGCTTTTGTAGGACAATGCTAGTGTGAGGGGGCATGTCTGTGTGTGTGTGTGTGTGTGTGTGTGTGTGTG
>NW_004797939.1:171985-173903 GCF_000002075.1 Aplysia californica | reverse complement strand
TTCTTCTTCTTCTTCTTCTTTTTCTTCTTCTTCTTCTTCTTCTTTCCCCTCCTCCTCCTCCCCCTCCTCCTCCTCCTCCTCCTCAGCATCAGCATCAGCATCAGCATCATCAGCACCATCCTCATTATTTTAATCATCATCAGCATCATTAGCACCATCCTGAATATTTTAATCGTCATCAGCATCTTCATCAGAAACATAATCAACGTCGTCATCCTCTTATTTATCATTCACAATCAAGAACACCTGATCGAGAAACTACAAATTTTAAACCAATCAGCTGTAAGTGGATGGCCATTACTTTGCTTACTTTAACACCCATCCATCTACTTTCGCTTAGACTCACTTCACACCCGCACTTACATCCAAACTCACATCCACACTCACACTCTCACTGATACCCTGACTCATACCCATACAATCATACCCATACACTCACACCCATACACTCATACCCATATTCACACTCACTCTCACACTCACATCCACACTCACTCTCACACTCATACCCACACTCACACTCTCACTCATATATATCGACACTCATACCCAAATGCACACTGGCGCTCCTAAATCAACATTCACAATCTCACTCATGCCCACACTCATATTCACATTCACACCCACCACCATACTCACTATCATACCCACATTCTTATACTCACACTCGTAAACCCACTCTCACACGCTTATTTTCATTCACAATCATACCCACACTCATACTTTAACTCATACCCACACTGTGGGTGGTTGGCGGTGCTCTGGTGTGGTTTGCTTCTTCTTTCCTAGCAAACATCTATCGTCCTTATCTCCCCATTTTCTTCCTTTTGTTTGTTACTCTCTTTTAACACCTCTAATTTTCTGGCGCTCATATGACCTAATGCAGTTGCGAGCGCCGTAATACCTTTACTAAAAACTAAAATACCCACACTAATATATCCTCACCGACACTCGTATTTTAACTTAAAACGCACACGTTTTCACGGACGCCTGTGCGGTTTAGGATGTGGAATTCCCAACTTTCACCTTTCCAGAAAACCTCACCAGCTCCACCTGGTCTTCTTTCCCCCCTCTTCCCGTTCCTCTCTTGCTCGTCCTGCAACCCCCTTTCTCTTCCTCTTCTTGTCCCCCCCCCCTCATCCCCCACCGTCTCCTCTTCCTCCTCTCCCCTTCTCCTCTCCCTCGTCCTCGTCCTCCTCCTCCTCCTCCTCCTCCTCCTCCTCCTCCTTCTCCTCCTCTATCCTCCCTTCTCCTGCTCCTTCCGTCCCTCCTGTTTCTACTCCTCTTCCTCTTCTGTCTGTGCTCCTCCTTATCCCCCTTTTCCCCCCTCCTCCTCCCCTCATCCCCCGCAACCTCCTCCTTTCTCTCCTCATTCTCCCCTCCTCTGCACCCCTCCTTTTCTTTCTCCTCCATTTCCTCCTTGTCCTCATCGTCCTCCTTCTCTTCCTCTTCCAGCTTCTGCTTACCCCCCTCCTCTCTCTCCTCCTCTTTTTCGCCCTCGTCCTCCTCCTCCTCCTCGCACCCCCCTCCCCGCCCCTTGAGGCACAACTGTGACCGCCTCATCTACAGTCATAGTGTCGATCAGCTAAAAAGTACAAGTACCTGCATTATAGTCAGTTCCGTCACGTTCCGATACGTTCTGTTGCATAACTATTCTGTAATGTAGATATAATTGCCACAGCCTTGAGTCATTTCACTTAAACTTGGCAGAGAATCAATCCGGTTTTCATACGGCACAAACTTAACATTCTTGTACTTTTGTGTCGGTTCATCGACGGTATTTGTGGCTGGCAGAGTGCTGTAACTGGTAACTCCTTTTTCTCTACCATCCCTCTGTTATTCCCCAAACAGAGAGCCAGACAGAAACACAAAGGAGAGAGAGAGAGAGAGAGAGAGAGAGAGAGAGAGAGAGAGAGAA
>NW_004797939.1:166544-169986 GCF_000002075.1 Aplysia californica | reverse complement strand
TCTCTCTCTCTCTCTGTCTGTCTGTCTGTCTGTCTGTCTGTCTGTCTGTCTGTCTCTCTCTCTCTCTCTCTCTCTCTCTCTCTCTCTCCTCGCACCCGTCCTCGTCTTTCGCTGTCTTCGTGATATCCTCATCATCTATCCCTTCTATTTGTCTTTCCCGTGTTTCTTTTACTTTCTCTCGTGACAATCACGGTGTTGTTCCTGTATTGTGACCGTAAAATAATTATATTGATTAGGATTCTCTCGCCTTTGGTGGCTCACATGTTGTCACAGGAGGCGTCGAGAGAGAGAAATGAAACACTGCGTGGACAAAGGATTAAAGGTTGTTTTCGTCGTCGTGTTGATGAGTCGCCTTGCTGATTGTATTGTGTGGGAATGGGGTTGTAGAGGTAGGTACGTACACTTTCGTCATGGTATGGGCAGTAGTGGTTGGGGTAGTGGTAGTGGTATTTAAGGGTGGTGATGGTAGACGTGATGTGGGATGGTGATGGTAGAGGTGGTGGTGGTAGGGGTGGTGGTTTTAGGGGTAATGGTGGTAATGTGCAGTGGTGGTAGGGGGACTGTTTGATAGTTGAGGTAATTGTGGTACGGCTCGTGTTTGGTATGGGGCAGTGTTGGTAGTAAGCTTTCACAGTAGTACGGTCCGTGGCGGTAGGGGCAGAACGAGTAGTGTTTGATAGAGTTGGCAGGGGGGCAGTGATGGTAGGGATAGTAGTCTGTCGTTGTGATGAGAGATGATTTAATTAGTAGCTCTGGCGAGGGTGGTGATAGCGTGCAGCGGTTTGAAGGTAGAGGATATAAAGAGATAGTCTTCTTTTGTTGCTTTGTAGAGAAATGAAAGGAAACAGGATGAGCAGTAGACCATGATATATTCACTCATTTTAGCGCTCATGCGTGTGTGTATTTGTGAATATGTGCGCGCTGCTGAGTATTTCATTTTAAATTATCGTATGAGTTTAGATAGAAGGGAGGGTGCGAACGTGTTCCATTCGTGTCGAAAAGCGAAACAAAACACCTTTGCCTGAACTTTGAACTTACAGATTGCCTGTAGTCATTGTGATTGGACTTTGTCTATCGCAGTCTATTTTCGAATCGGTTGGTTATTATCCTTGGAGTTGGAGTGCTATAAACTGCATTCGTCTTGGTCTAGAGCTGACTGCTTTTGAGAAATCAAGGTGATTTTTTGCCCGCTTAAAACAATTTAGATCAATAAGGGGGCAGCGTTCTAGTCATGCACGCCAGGTCCAGCCTGGGTTGACAGAGATACAACATCCCGGGCAGAAAGACTGTGAAATTCAATAGAAATGTTCATCACACTCAGGAATTGACTCTGGTCTCCTGTGCGCGACAACAAAGCGCCTAATCACTACACCACGGGCGCCGGTAAGCTGACTGCGCTGTGCTTTATTTTTATTACAGATTCGCGATTGATGAAAACTGAACGATACGTTTTCAAGTAAATCTCTATCTGGTGTGGAATTCACGCCATCCATGTGATGTGTTGTGTATTAATCACAAGGGTCATTGTCTCTAGTCATTAAGCCGACACACGGTCCATAGTATACGTGCCCACTTGTATACATAAACGTACATGCCATCGCTCATATACAGGAACACGCAGGCATTTATTTTATCATGAGGAGAATCGTGGACGCCTTTGACTATACTCACTCATACATACTCATGATATAAGTATGTATACATACATTTGTTTGGATTACGTTTCAGTTTGAAATAGCTTTTTTGAGAGCAGGACAGAGACAGAGAGACACTAGGAGAGCGATATAGAGAGAGACGGACAGATAAACAGATTTAGAGGGCGAGCGAGAGTGGGTGAGAGAGCGGTAGAGCGAGCGGTAGAGCGAGCGAGCGAGAGAGAGAGAGAGAGAGAGAGAGAGAGAGAGAGAGAGAGAGAGAGAGAGAGAGAGAGAGAGAGAGAATATTAGGCTGATTAATATTTAGTAAGTACCTGTCATCATCAGCAGGTTTCAGAGGGTTTCTGGAGGGTTGTGGACGTGGTTCAAAAGATTTACAGATTTGTACAACGTATGGAGAAGAGTCCTCGGTTTGTGACCATGTACACGGCTGTTTCTGTTTTCCACAGAGGCTGATAGCAAGCTGCGTGTTTGCGAACGGGTTTGACAGATTGGCTGCGAGCGAGTCCCAGCCCGAGCAAGGCCTGTCGTGCCATCTGTGTGTGATAACGTCGCGAAGTTACCATGCGTACCAGCTCGTCTGTTCTCTCTGTCTCTCTGCTTGGCCGGCCATAAAATCTGTGCAGTCAGGTTTTATTAACATTATTTTATCATTTCTGGCAACGATCTCCCCCCCCCCCCCACACACACATACACTCTCCCTCAACTCTCCCCCCACCCTTTTTTGGGGGGTTCTAGGTTAGGCATCGGCATTCGCTATTGACGAAGGTACAACTAAGTAGAGCCAAGTCATCTTTATCTTTCTTCCTCCTTTTCTTTGTATGTTATTCTTTAGTAACGCCTCTAATCGTCGGTACTTATATGATATATTTAAGTCGCAAGAGCCGTAAAACTCTGACGAAACTAAACTAAACTAAACTAAACTAAACTAAACTAAACTAAACTAAACTAAACTAAACTAAACTAAACCCCTAGGTCGTACGCTCAGACACAAGTTGTTTGATTTGTAAATTGATTTTTGCTGGGAATGTGCTAAGTGGCGTGTTGACCTTTGTGACTAATTCGCTGCCCTTTCTTATAGGTACATACATTTTTATAACAAATTTCAGCGGTCCATTTTTATGGAGAACGTCCTCAGTTAGTGAGTATGTGACAGACTCTGCCTCGTAAAAACATGTTTTCATGTCCTCTACAGTCTTATACAGTCCAAACTTGTTCAAACGGCCACCTGTATAAGACACTCATTTCTGCTCGATTATGGATGGCCGTCGTAGACAATTTCGACCGTATTTATTATTACTTATAGAGCAGGCTTCAATATCCCACCCAGCCAGGCCATCAAACTTGTTAGAGACACGGAGATCTTTCTCCCCTCGACGCCCTAGGGGCTAGAGGTACAAGAGGACGGATAAAGTGAAGTAAGTAAGTAGAGCAGGCATTGTCAAAATGATTAGTTGTGCGTAACCTTCAAAACTGGACATCGGCATGCACTGTACCAACATACCAGCGTTTCTGATTGCCATGCACGTCGGCAAGGTGTTCGGTGACATGTCGAGCCGCTAGATTTATCACGCATATTGCTTGTTGGGAGCTGGTGAGCGTTTACCAAGCTGAGAAGGAGGCGTGATTCAGTTGCGTAGCTTGCTACTAAACAAGCGAAAGTGTCTACTTCGTGTGCAGTAGCTAGACAGCTGAAAGGAGTGATACGGGGTATAATATATTATATTATTATGTGTTTAGAGTTACAGAGACGCGGATATCCGTACATGTCCGAATGCCCCCCCCCC
>NW_004797939.1:162609-164072 GCF_000002075.1 Aplysia californica | reverse complement strand
GTGAGAGAGAGAGAGAGAGAGAGAGAGAGAGAGAGAGAGAGAGAGAGAGAGAGAGAGACCGAGTTTTGCCGCTCTGAAAAAACATAAAGTCACGCCGTCTGGTTTTATGAGAGTGACATGACATTCCTGTCTTCTAAATTACTGTCGTTGAAAAAGAATCAATTTCCTCAATTATAAAGACGCGTCTATATTGTCATGTATTTATTTCGTTTAAGTGCGGAAGTGTTACGTTTATTATTGTCGTTAATAAGTGCCGTTCTGTTGCCATCTGCCTGCTGGTTGAGTTAATATCAAGGGCGGGCGCAGACTTTATTTCCAGTAGCTGTATTGATTGTTTTGTTAATATGATTTTTAAAAAAAAGTCAAATGGAAAGTTAGACACAGGACGGACTGCTGTGGAGACTAGCCTTACATAGAAAATAATGCTTGTGTTGGGATAATAATTGAGGAAGAACAATTACACGCCAGCTGTGAACATTGGGGTCTACAGGGCACAACGTGAAAATAGATTGACTGACGGATTGGTGGGCAGACAAACAGACAGACAGACAGACAGACAGACAGACAGACAGACAGACAGACAGACAGACAGACAGACAGACAGACAGACTGACAGACAGGGAGACAAACAGACAGACAGACAGATCGATCGATCGATCGATCGGTAGATTGATAGATAGATAGAAAGAGATGGGAATACTAGAGGGAAGAGTGGAGGCGGATATTTAATAAAGGAAAGAGTTCCAGTATGCAGAAATCTGAACATTTACTTTCTTCATGTATTTCCTCACCGCAAAATTTTTTTTTCATAGCAGTATAGTCTGTTAGCTCTTGCGCAATGTTTAACTGTTCCTATTTTCATCCTGGGGTAGACATGACATAAAGTACATTCTTCCAAAAAAATCAACTCTTCAATCTCACTGACGTACATGCAAAGGTGAATAATTTTTGCTGCACAAAGCTTTACTTATGTATGTATATATCGTACTTTACATTTAGTAATCGTGACAGGAAATAATATTATAATGCCAACACATGAAATTTGAAGATCTTTTTCTATGCATGTCTCTCTCCGCCCTCCCCCCGCTTGATCTCATATCAGGGGTAGTCAACCTGCTGGTGAAAGTTGATGATTACTAGATACTGAAACAGAATGTGGGTTTACGTCCTCGTCTTTTGTGCAGATTTGATGTCGGATTGGGATAACAAAGAGGTGGTTGAAGGCTTTTTGGTTTGCGTTTTGTTTTTGCTGAGTTGACAGCTAGCTTCGTTCTTCTGGGAACAAAATAGACGGCTGTGTCTGACGACGCGTGTTTTACGCTTGGTGGGTGGTTGGCGGGTACTCGAGCTGATGTGGTTTGTTCATTCTATCCTGTTAAACCTCTATTGCCCTTATCTCTTCATTTTTGTTGTGTTTCGTGCACTCTTGTAACACCTCTAATCTTCGGTGTGTGTGTGTGTGT
>NW_004797939.1:158632-162442 GCF_000002075.1 Aplysia californica | reverse complement strand
ACAGACAGACAGACAGACAGACAGACAGACAGACAGACAGACAGACAGACAGACATAGATCGTTTCACTAATGAGGTGTACTTTTGGATAAACCAGTTTTATCATAATGCAGGGTGATCCCCAAAAATACTTTACAACTTGTTTTGTAAATATCTCCCTCCATACTGAAGTTTTGCGTTTCAGATTTGAACATAACGTGTGGAAGTCAAAAGGAATTTGTCTCATATGTATTTCAGATAAGTCAATCTTATGGTTTTGGTCTATATAACGCATTAAAAAAACAACCCATTTTCAATCTTGTCGCCATTTTCATAGCATGGCGCACCAGTTCGCATTAAGCCTACCACTAAAAGTTGCAACAATCGCGCGATGTTGCAAGCTACAGCAGTCTAACAAGTCGACAGAACTCTGCAGATATTATTTTTCCCAAATTTTGTTTGCCTGCTGAGATCATGGCTACGTTTAGTAAAGAGCAGAGAGCTTTTTGTATTGAACATTACCTCTCCACAAACTCACCATCCCTGGCATTTCGTTAGCTCTGCCCACGGGATGGAGAGAATGCTTAGGTGTCCTCAAGACCTTTGGTGTCATGAGTAGAAAAGTTCAGTCAGTTTGGATCTATAGCGAATCACAACTAAAGAGTTCTTCAAAAAATGACCACTTCAGGTGGAATCCACACCATGCGCAGCCCTTTAAACGTCACCAGAGTGCAGATTTCAGTAGCCGAGTCCCATGAGACGTCTGTTCGTTGATGGTCTGCAGCTAGGACTTTCCTACTCATCAACAGTCTGCTTTCTCATGACAGATCTAAACCTACGACTATACCTTGTTCATCTTCTCTAGGCCGAGATGACATGGATCAGAGCATGGCAATGTGTTCATGATTCTTCGATTGTCTTGTAAAGAGGGATTATTTCCTCGATGACATCTGGTTTAGTGCAAATCCCATTTTCACCCTGCGGGATATGTTAACTGCAAAAATGCTGTCTATTGGGCACACCACTCTGTTGTTTCTAGAAGTCACTTCTTAGTGAACATGTACAGTATAATTGGCTTTAAAAACTCATGGTTTAGCAGGTCCTTGTGTTAGGGCGCCACTGAACATTTCGAATGACGCGTTAAAAATGTGTCGGGTCCAGAGGAGGGAATGTGGAGCACTGCTTCTAGGAATTTCAGAATGAAATCATTAGGTTTTTCAAACTCTGTAAAAGAAATTAAATATTGTTTGGATGTCACAGGGAGGGAAAATTAATGTCAAAGAGAAAATAAAGAAAAAAGTCAACTAATCTTTTCACGACTTCCTTTACAAGATTATAATATTGGTGAACTTTGCGTTTTTGGGTGCTTTTTTCTTTTAGCCGTTTCTGTTTTCAAAACATGTTTCTTCTTCGTGGAGTTTATATCAAACAAATTTCTTTTGAATGAATTATGTCTGTTCCAAATTACAGCATTCTAGAACAACTTTGGCGCGAGATATTCAGAAAAAAAGTTGTAAAGTTTTCTTTTTGGATCACCCTGTATAGTTTGCTGTTGCAGTTGGGTTTTTTTGCACGACAGTCTCGTTTGGTATCAGGTTTGGGTCTTAGCCGTGAACGCAAAAGAGATGGGTTTGAACACTATATCCAGGGTAGTCATTATTGTTATATTTTGTTATTATTGTTATTATTATTATTATTATTATTATTATTATTATTGTTGTTGTTGTTGTTGTTGTTGTTGTTGTTGTTATTTTTTATTATTATTGTTATAGTTATTATTTTGTAGTAGCAGTAACAGTAGCAGTAACAGCAGCAGTAGCAGCAGCAGCAGATTTTTGTTACGAACGAACTAATGTTGTGTACTGGAGGGTTGCCTCCTTGTGGTCTCGTGTGTTTTTTAAAACTAAATGGTATCTGATATGAGAAATTTTTGTTTTGGGGTGGGGTGGGGTGGAGAAGTGATGGGAGACAGAACGGAGAAAAGAAGGACTGATGAAAGAAAGAGAGAGAGAGAGAGAGAGAGAGAGAGAGAGAGAGAGAGAGAGAGAGAGAGAGAGAGAGAGAGAGAGAGAGCAAGCAAGTGAAAAACCATGGATGTGAGTCTCTGCTGGAAACACTCTCGTTGGTGGATCAATAGCGTTTTGTCATCGTCGTTGTTGTTGTTGTTGTTTATGATGATGTTGTTATCATTTTTATTGTTCTAATTCTATGAATATGGACAGCTCGTTTTGTATCTCATTTTCATTTTTATGCATTTACAGTATTTCCCTTGGGGCGTCAATAAATGATGGTTTGTAATCACGAAATGGCAACGATGCTAAATGAGATTTTCATGTACGTAATTATCAATGCGTGCTGGCTTGCCCATAAGCTAAGTGTATAGATAAACATGGGACCGAGGCCCGAAGCATCGGATGCGAAGTGGTCATGTAGTGGATTGTGAGAGGGTTTTGTTATAAGTATTTAAAAGGGATGCTGATGAAGATGGAGTAGGTTTGAAGAAGAACTAAGGGGAAGAGACATATATACACATGTAAAACGAGAGTGGATTTTGGAGAGAAGGAGTAAACGAAGAGAGAGAAAGAGATAGAGATAGATAAAGAGAGAAATAGATAGATAGAGAAATAGATAGATAGATAGATAGATAGATAGATAGATAGATAGATAGATAGAGAGAGAGAGAGAGAGAGAGAGCACCAGTAGTGTGTTGCCGTGAAATGTCAAGTCGTGCGACATGCATGGGACGAGAGGACAAAGCGACTTAGTGTAAAGTGAGGGAAGGAACATTCTGAAGTGGCATTATCTTGAAGAAAACATGTTCGTTTTAGCAATGATCGTACACTTATCCTGATTTTTGTTTCTCTCAGTGTGTTATTGTTTATTGCTTTACCTATATGGTGCGCTATTTTTCTGAATTACTGCTACAACAGAAAATGTAACTCTTTTCTTTGCCTACCTACCAACTTCTTACCCTGTTTTTACCCTTTTGTCCACCCATTACTCATTCCACCTTCCTCCATCTGTTCATCCATCTGTTTATTCACCCATCAATTTATCTCCCCCTCCCCCTCCACTCGTCTACTCGTTCGTCCATCTCGTCCGTACTTTATAAACCATCTTCTTTCTGGCACCCAGTATATTATCTAATCATGCATATCTGGCACTGCCACCTTTTAAACATCCGTCTAACTGTACATATATCTTCCTAAGTGTGTCAGTACAACCCTAGTCCATATTTGGGCTCTCTCACTTCACCGAATGTTATAATTCGGTCAAAAGGCTAGTTCTCCGACTTTATGGACTCATGAGTATAAACACAAGCCGTGTAAGCTATACACATACGTACGTGGACTCACACACCCACAAGCACTCACACTCATACTCGTCCACTCACATAATATAATGAACACATGCACACGAAGACACACTCATGCATACTCATACTGTAAATCACGTGGTTACAGACACCCCCACTTTCCGTCCCACTGACGCATGCATGCGCCCATGCGCACACACCCATACACAAACACGTACACACACGATCATGCATGCGCGTACATACCTTCACACTCGTGTGAGCTCATAACTCTATGTGTGAGCTCGTTTGCGCTGTCTGAAAAATACTCATGATTTATGTACACGCTTTAATACATACTACGCTTTAATACATACTACGCTTTCATGTACACATAGTCGCGCTTACGCGCTCTTGCATGCGCGTTCCAGAGGCGCGCACTCACTCTCATGCACTATATCTATTTTTTTTCTTTGTTTCCTTTTCATTCTCTCTCTCTATCTCTCTCTCTCTCTCTCTCTCTCTCTCAAACACACA
>NW_004797939.1:152286-157845 GCF_000002075.1 Aplysia californica | reverse complement strand
TACACACACACACACACACACACACACACACTAACATGTCGCTCTCTAGTCTTGTTGATCGCACTCATGCAACCATGCACCGTCTTGTTTTCGTGGAAAACTTTTGACTTGACCTCAATCCCTGAAGTCGTGCTAACCTTTGATGCAACTGTCCGAGTTTTGTTTTTCTTTTTACCTTTGTTTGGGCGCGACTCTGCCCCTCTCCACCCGACCGTTATCCTTTGTAAACACGGACACGCCGTTCAAACGTGAGTGGAACTCAATTGTGCGGAGCATCAAACTTCAAATACCCATGGCACCGGGCTGAAAGCCTTGCAGACCCCCAGCCGTTCTCAGAGGGAAGCAGGACTTGACAGTTTCATCAGTGCCATGTGCCCCAAGCGACGTGAGCCATTTTTGAGGCGCCCAGGATAACGCGAACACGAGCTGTTGTTGTAAAACGTTTACTTATTCCTTTATTCCTTTTCTGCCTTTGTTGTGCTTTTCTGCTTTCTCGCTTGGAAGGCTTCACTTGTAGGTCCTACTTCTTTACCCCCCCCCCACCCCCCTCCCCCTATGTTGTTTCTGTTTGCTTGTCTGACTTTTCCCCAGCACTAATGACCAGTATTGTGTCGTTGTTCTTCTCTTTGCTCAAACAAACACAATGCTTTATCGTTGGCTCCCAGATTTAGATTGGAGCAAGAATCTTAGCTTGAGTATTCAACTTTGTGCGTGTACGTTGCGTTTGAGTTTCTCGTAATCGTTCTCGGAATAGTATCTGGTTATGGTGATACATGTATTGAACGGTTGTAGCTGTAATGTTTGCAGGTGTAGTTAGGCCCAATAGTATTTTTAAAATGATGCAATGCCTCAGTCCCTCTCTTTTTGGGGATGGGAGTGGGAGAAAGAGGAAGGGAGGTTAAGTTTACCTGTCCTTAGTTAACCCTACAACCTAGCACCAACGGAAATTGTAGTCGTTAAGTTTGGATCACGAGGTCAATGTTTTGACGGTTTTTTTTTTGCCTGTGATGGCAGAGTGGTAAAAAAACTACATAAAAAAAACACACCCAATAAAATAACCCCCCCCCCCCCACCCCCCAAAGAGGTGGTTTTAGCGCCTGAGCACTTTCTGCCGGAATCTCATATAGGCCTTGTCCAACCAGTCTTCAAGTCTACCCTGACATTAACCTTTTATTAGGAACTCCGGTCTGACTTCAAAACATGACAAACGTTTTGAGCCGCGCAACTTGTTTGCACAGTGCAGTCTGTTTACCGAGCTGTACATTTCGCCGATTCCTTCTTTCTGTCGTGTTTGGTAGTTTTTGAAAGGGGGCATAACTCTGCCTTTAGCAAGAGAAAATATCAACACGGGTATGCGCTCTCGCTACGCTAAGCAAATAGGAACAGCTGTGAATAAGCGGTTTTTTCCCGCCTGCTCAGACCTAGCACGCGATGAAGGGGGCTGTTTGCCAGCCACTTGTTAGATTCCTTGTCATTAGGCGAGCACACGCTAATCAAATATTTGTCGGTGTATCTTTCTGAACACTGGCGGAGACAGAGGGGGGAATATCGATCTCAAGTGATCGAGCGTTCTCCGCCCCCTTCCATCAGTTCTCCTGTTTGTCTCTGTTTCTGTGCCGTGTCGTGTCTACCTCTGTCTTTCTTTCTGTCTATCTGTTGTCGGACTTCCTGTCTGCTTTTCCCACAGTGTTTATCCCCCACCCTCCTTTTTTTATACTTTCACCCTTTCGCTGTGTTTATAAGAAAAGGTCCGTGTTTGAATGTTTAAAGTGGTCAGATTAACGAGTCCTCTGTTCCCACAAGACCCTCTTTCTCTTATATCGTCCCTCCCCCCTCTCCTAAAACCGCTCGTAATAATGCAATAGCTGGACAAAACGAAATAAAGCAAACGAACAGACAAGTCAAGAGGGGGGAAAATAATACATGATGCAATTGAGAAAAGTCATTGTAAGTATAATTTGACGTCTCTTGCAAGCATAATATCCTTATGTTTTTGCTATCTCCAAACACACATCTGCCACCACCCTCTCCTCCTTTTATTTTTACACATCCTCTGTTCCTCTTGATTCTGTACTCACACAACAGCTTCTTACACAGAACGTAATCGCAGTGGCCACACTCACCCCGTCCTTGCCCCCCCCCCCTCCCTCACGGCCTCCCCACTCGATGAGTCCCATGTGGCGCGTTACTTGGCTCTCTGACCTTGTTTTCGTGCTGTGACCCAGCTTCGAGTCCACGGCAAGAGACTTTCTTGACCTCAACTCTCTCGGGGCTTCGCGACACGCCGGAGTTCTGGGGGTGTTTGAATGTGTAGATCTATTCCGAAAGTGTAACGTATAAGTGATCTCTGTGTGAATTATGAGGGTCGTCTATCATTGCGATTATTTTGCTCGTAACTCGTTGGGGACGCTCATTCTGGTCATTCGATAACGTTTGAAGACGCGCAGCTTTGGAACATTATGAAAAAAGAAGCAAATTTTCCATGTTCGTACAGGGTTTTTTTTTCTATTTATTTTCAGTATCTGAAACTTAATTTTTTAAATAATTGTTAATTACAAACATACACATGTCTGTGCTTTTTTCCCCAGACTCTCCGACTAATCAAGACACTTCTGCCCCACCCTACTTTCAGGTCTGCGTTTTGGATTTGTACCAGAAATCAAACTAAAATAAACTGGCTAAAATAGCACCTGCACATAGATGGCTGGTGCCTCTATAAATAAATTATTGATGGTCGTTTATATTAACTGGAAAGTGCATTTAAAGATTATTTGCATGAACCTGAACAGTGAAGAGATAGTTTTAACGAATGGATAAAATTTTTGATTGCGGGTGCTTTCATGAGAGATTGTGTATTGTTTTGTTTAATAAATAGTTGTTAATACTGTTCGATAGCAGTGAAAGTTCGCAGTTTTTATTTTTACGTTCGTGTAACGTAGGATGTTAAGATTAATGATTTAGTCGACATATGCTCTGGAAGTGGTGTCTCCTCCAGCACCTGTTTTGTGTTGCTGATGGAGCAGACCGTACTTGCCATTTATTATAATATATGGGGCCAAGCGAGGGTCCTGATAGACTATTGCCGTAGCGATAGTCGTAACACTAAGTTTCGTCCTTTTAATACTGAAGCCTGTTTTCTGGCAGACTTTGTACTTCTCCTGTTTCAGTGTATGTGCTGGTGACTGGATTCAGCCTGTTGATAATAATTTCTAAAAGTTAGTTTCGATTTCCTTTCGTAAGAAGTATGCATGAAAATAGTAGTGTCAAAATATATAGTGTGGACACAAAACAAAGCTGCAGAATGCCAGCTTGTCTTCGGTGAGTTTTATATTGCTCTCCTTTCGAGTACGGTCGAGAAATCGATGACTCAGTAAAATTGTTCCCTATTGGTGCACACATTTTCTTTATCTTTTGTGGGCTGTGCACAGGTTCTTATCAGTTGATGTCACAGTGCCAGAGAGAGTTAACTCCCCAGTTGGTAGCTTATGTATGTGTTCAACTAAGATATCTCTGGACTGTAAAAATCGCCAGCTCCTACTCCTAGCTTTTGATATAGCTCTACCGTTCTGACTTCTCTCAGCGCTGAGGAGGTAAACTCTCGTAAATCTTACCGTTCTTTTTGTACATACTCGAGCTGAGCTGGTTATTGGTGGGAACAAGCTGAATGGTTGTGGACATATTTTATCTGTGTGCTAGTGACTTCCAGGGATAGCTCTTCGTTTATCTTGATGCGCCCTGCTCCTTGTGTAAGCTTGTGTAAGCTTGTGCTGTGAAGGACGTTTCTTATAATATGTTCACAGCTATTTCACAAAAGCTTGAATGCCGCAGATTTGAATACGAACCAAAGTTTGTGGTTGTAGTAGTACGTGTTCAATGTTCTGTGTCATCTGATTTAGTCCAGAAAATCCTTAAACCATTTCCTCCGCCCTCTTTGTGTTTTGATTAGTCATTTAGATTTCAGCCATGTGTGCAGAAAATGTTTTTCAAATTTTCATAATACGAGAATTACATCGGAGATATTGTTCATTAAGGATATATAGTGTTAGCGGTGAAAAGAACGAAAAACTAACACGTCTTTCTGATTCTGCTGCGTCTCCGGGCGTGTTTTTGGTGTAATTATGACATCGTCTTTCGCCTGTCATAAACACACGGAAGAACAAGTGATTTGACATCGATTCTCCTGTCGGGAGTTTTTTTTGTACAGTGCTCCTGTTTTTATGTTAGAATGCAATATTGAGTGTCGAAGCAGTTCCAATGCCAATTGCTATGAATTATAGGGACGAGGACGCAACATATAAATATTTACAATGTATCACGTTCGCTCGCTGTGTCAGTGCTTTGTAACCCGCTGCTGTTAGCGCTCCCTGCGGGTTGCGCAGTACTGAATTACTGTTTTTACAATGCTTGCCCCATTTCATCATTTGCCCCGTAGCAAATTCCTGAACTTTGGCTAACTGAGTCTCGTGGGTGGTTGGCGGGTGCTCTGGTGTGGTGAGCTCCTCCTTACCTTTCAGACATCTATCGTCTTGATCTCGCTGTCTTTTATGTTTGTTACTCTCTTGTGACCCCTTTAATTTTCGGCATTTATATTTCATTTATATTTCATATTTTCGATGCAAGTTCTGTAAAACTGCTACTAAAACAAAGTAAAACGGAGCCCCATTATATACACCAGTTATCGCCTCTGACTAGGTTACTGGATGTGTTTTCAATAAAGGGTAACATTCTTGAAATGTCATTCTCAAATTTATTCTAATCCAGCCGAAATAAAACTATGTCAAGGCACAAGGATTCTAGCGGTTTAAGCCTGAACGTGGGCACTCCTTAGAGAAAAGCCTGCCTCATAAAGTGGCCATAAACAAGATTGGCTGTTTGGTAGCCAGATCGGTCTGAGGTTGTATAATATTCCTGTTTGGCTGCCTCAATGCTGCGAGATTTTGTTTTTGTTTTGTTTTGTTTTGTTGCTTGTCGCCAGTAGGCGCCACCAGAGCCTCACTAAGTCATTATAATAACCCCTGTCTCAAGTGGGCAGTGGGGGCGCTCATTTTGGCATGTCAAAAGACTGCTGGTTTTTTTTTCTTTCTTTCCCTTTTTAAGCCAAACATTGGGAACACAACTGATTCGCTTTATCAATAATGTTATGTTTTCCAATTCACACGTGTATCGATCCATTCGTAGTCCATTCGTCTTTCTGTCAGTCAGTCTGTCCGTTTGTTTGTTTGTTTTCCGCATATTGTACGCACACGTCCCATTCCCGGGAAAACCCGAATGATACTGCGTCGTTTCTCTGAAGCAAGCATCAAATTACAGTTCCGCTTCACCAAGGTCAGGGTGAAAACGACCACATTTTGCTCTCATTCACTGTGTCGCCTTGCCCTCCCCCTCTTTCTTCCAAACTTCTTCCTGTTTGTCTGTCTGTCGGTCTGTCGGTCTTTCATTCTCTCTCTCTCTCTCTCTCTCTCTCTCTCTCTCTCTCTCTCTCTCTCTCTCTCTCTCTCTCTCTCTCTCTCTTTCTTCCCCCAAATCCCTTCCCTTTTCTGTCGCGCATACTCAAGTGTG
>NW_004797939.1:147579-150613 GCF_000002075.1 Aplysia californica | reverse complement strand
CCCCCCCCAAACCACATTTGCTAAAGAAAAAACATCGGTGGTAATGAAAACACCATTTGGCATCGTCTTATCACGGACTTTGAAGGCGATCGTTATATCATAGACCCTGTCGTTGAAGTGGACCAAAGATTTCTTTTATCGAGAGCGGTGAATGTTATTTCAAGAGTCTCCTGTTTTGAGAAGCAGCCCAAAGTTTATAGAGAGTAAAAGAAAGAACAATCTCGTGATGGAGGAACAGGATCTAGTTGGAGACCAGGCGGCACGACACGCCGCAGGCACAGTATGTAATACGGGGTGCCCACTACTACGACTGGAATGTCCGACTCGATCGCCCGACTTGATCGCCAGAAACTGAAGACAAACACGTTTGTTTTTGTTATAGTAACAGTTTTACGGCACTTGAAACACAATAAGGTCATATAAGTGCCGGAAATTAGAGGTGTTACAAGAGAGTAACAAACTCAGAAAAGAAGGAGAGACGTTTGTTTTTGAGGCGATCGAGTCGGGCGATCGGCCCGATCCCATCCGTAGTGGGCACCCCGTATTAGGGTGGGCCTGCCGAACAAGTACCTTGAAGAGTAATAGCGGGTGCCCATTGCGGATCGTAGCGGGTCGGGTCGATTAATAAAAGATAGATGAGTTAAGAGATGATAAGATAATAAGATACGATAAAACTGAATAAGATGAATCTTTGTTGTTGAGATTCTGGGATACACTGGTTTACCAAATTATTATTTTATCTAATCTTATCTTATCTTATCTTGTCTTATTAATGGCGGTTTCAGAGCAAACGACGAAGCGGCCCTTCCCTTGTTGTGTCAAATTTGACAAGAATAGAAAACTTTGACTGACGCACGGCGTTATTGAACACAGAACTCACTGATCACAACACAACTATTTTCTTCCATAACAACTTCAAGGGACGACTGCCGCCTAATATTATCACGGTTGCTGTGTTGAAAGGTTTTTGAGTTCTTCAGACACTATGGGAACAGTGTACGGAGGACCAGTTTGAGTATTTATGGTAGCAAAATCCTGCTGTCTAAAGCTATTAAGACATAGAAAAGGAAAAGTTCTGGCGTTGTAACAAAAACAAAAAAATCGCCGCGGGACTCAAAACTTAACTGAATGTGTGGCATCATGGTGAAATCAGGCGCTCGTGAAATAATGACATAGAAGATGACACATCTTTCCGCTTGTGGGTTATTTTCTCTTTTTTTCGTAGCGGCTCAGCACCTTTTATGTCCATTTAAAAGCCCATTTCTGTGTGGACTTTTCTTTAAAAAATACGTTGATCAAAGGCACAAAAATATAGATTTGCAGTTTCCAAGAACACTCAGGCTTTGGAAGTCCCCAGACTTTGGCGGTCATTTTCTTTCTAAATTTACCTCTGACACTAGGCAACCGTCTCCTCCTTCAATCACAGGTATCTCGACTTCTGTTCAAGATGGATGTGTGTTTTCAAAAATCAAAAACAAGACAAAAGAATATATTATTATTATTTTAAGTTGATATCAATACCCCCATATTATGGAAAATAAATTGACGAGCGCCTCATTCCATTGCGTCGTGAAGCAAATGGTATATTGCGAAAGCCCGTAACCTGATTAGCCCGCTGTAACTAATCCGTCCTCACAGACCATTTCCGGTCATGTGATCTCTCTCTCCGAACGAAGGCAAACTCCAAAACTGCCAGGTAAACCATCCTGGATTAGAGCGTCTTCAGTTGCAGTCCCGGTGTCACCTTCAGCCCACCGGCATCTGTGTGGTGTAGCGGTTAGGCGCGTCGCTGTCGCACGCAGGAGACCCGAGTTCGAATCCCGAGTGGAGACGATGTTTTTTTTTTAATCGAGTATCTCGGTCTTCCTGCTGGGAGGCAGGGTCGGAAGCCCGCTTTCTGGGTGATCTAAATTATATCAATGTGGGTGTAAAACACATACATTAAAAACAAAAGCAAACAAAAACAACAACAGCAACAACAACAACAACAACAACAACAACAACAACAACAACAACAACAACAACAACAACAACCAATTTAAAAAAAAAGAAAAAAACCTTCAGCCCATTATGTTGCGTAGACAATGACTTCTCCTTTCCGGTGGCTTTGCGATTTTGCAACATCTACAAAATGCCGTCCACCTCGTTGGCCTCGAATTTAGTACTTGACAGAGCGCGCTGCTATATCCCAAGATAAACCACATTTTTTTCCTAATTAGTTTTTTTTATTCAGTTCGGAACACCTCTGTTCTACTAAATTTCTACTATAGAAAACTTCGGGTGGTTTGTTTTGGCTTCAGTTGTAATAATATTGTTTTTAGTTCTTGGGTCATTATTTTCTTCGATCTGGCAAAACCATGATAAAACATGCTCGTGTGTGTCTTTCACTTTGACTTTGACCTCAGCCCGTTGGCCCGTAATGACTGTATATCAATCACTTAGTCGGAGCGGCATACCTTTTTTGAGGCCGAAGTTTTATGTTTCTTACACATACGAGTAATTTTCCAACTGAAATGCGTACTGTGTGACCTGTTCGACTTTTCGACACGACCCGATTAACGCGACCCAATTGGACAAGTTGAGTAAATGATGACGCTACTTTTGTCACGTTTCAGCTGCTGTTAATTATCTTTACTTTGGCCATGTGAATCTAGGGACTCTTTTTAGTGGGTGGTTGGAGGGCGCCTCTGGTTGGTCCTTCTTTTTTTCTTTCCCTCTGTTATTTCTATCTATCTGTCTTGCTTCTTCCCGGCACTAATATGCCTGTTATTGTGTCAATGTGCTTCTCTTTACTCAAAGAAACAGACTAATAAAACGAACGAACAAACAAACAAACGAACAAACAGACAAAACAAACAAACTAATGAACTCACTCTACTGAAATAAACAAAACCTGATTTTAAAGTGTCTTGGATATTCACTTTAATTTGAAGTTCGCTGAACCCGTAGCCAGGGGCTGTTACGTTGTTTGTGACGAACTTGGCCGGCATGTGGAGAGTTTGGGTTTAATTCCGAGTGGGGTGTGAACAATTTT
>NW_004797939.1:145157-147479 GCF_000002075.1 Aplysia californica | reverse complement strand
TTTGTAGGAGTCTGGATATGCACCAAACGTTCCACATGAACGAAATGATGAAGTTCGTTATTTAAGAGTTTTACGGCATTTGCAACTCAACCATGTCTTATTAGTGCCGAAAACTAAAGGTGTTACAATCGACAAGGAGGAGTAGGGAGATAAATTATGTTTGACAGGAAAAAGGGAGCAAAGCACACAAGAGCACCAAGTTTTAACCAGATGGAAGGGCATTTACTTCAAGCCTTCAAGAAGAAGATTCGCTGTGTGGTTGTTTTTTGTGATTTGTTAACATGTGTCCAATCTACTAGTTGTTTTTTTTCTCCGGCGCAGTGGAGCTTGGACAGCTGATGTGTGTTTGAGTTGGGCGTACGTGGTTGATTGTTGAACATGTTTATCGTGCTTACAAAGGTGACTGGACTAAAAAGAATTCCGTTCAGGTCAAGAAAAGAAAGGGGAAGAGAAATGGGGGGGGGGGGTTGGTTGGGGGGGATATTTGTTATTTATTCGTGTGTGTGAGCAGATGAGAGCCGTTCAGCGGAAAGGAATAAGTGCAATATTTTTACATATAAGACTTACATTATTATATTGTGTATGTATAAATGTTCCAGTGGGTGCTCGGCTGAGCAGGCGTTTGTTTTCACCCTCTCTGCCTCTGTGTTTTTAATAATTCCAGGAAATATTCTCTGATTTTTCTCTCACACAACGATGGTGATATTCTCAAGTGTAGCCTGTTTCCACAGGAAGCCGGGTTGCATAGATTCTTGGAAAATAGAAACCAGGTATTGTCTGGGGGGAAACAACCGGTGCATTTTGGTAGGCAAGTGGACAGATAGCGTGTTTGTAGGTAGATACAGATATGTGTAGATCTTATTCAAAATTGATGCAGCTGATACAAGAACACATTGCGGGTGGTTGGATGGTGCCACTGCTGCCTTGGCAGGTCCTGTTGTTCCTGTCCGTCCATCTTACTTTTTCCCAGCACTAACGATCTTTATTGTGTCGATGTACTTCTTTTTACTCAAACAAACAAAGAACACATTGAAACAGCTCGACAATGTTTTTGTTTTAGGCCAGGGTACATTGGTGTTCCTGATACCACTAATGTTACGAAATGTTGAAGTGGGATGGCCAAAACCACGCCACAACAAAGGTCACGGTTAGGGGCCTTAAAAAAGTAGTCCTCTTCGTTTTAATCTGTTGATGATGCAATTTTCCACTAGTGCATTATGGTCTCAATCATGTCAAGGCCACCAAGCAAGGCTGCGAAAAAGCTTAAACTCATTTTAGCTATAATGCTGTAGAGGGCTAGGCGGAGGAGGATAGACACAATCAATTGTTCAGCTCTGAGCCGTATAGTACATCATTATTGAAGAAGAAGAAGAAGAAGAAGAAGAAGAAGAAGAAGAAGGAGAAGGAGAAGAAGAGAAGAAGAAGAAGAGAAGAAAAAGAATCAGCAATTTGCACTCCGTGTTTATGCTTCAGACTGTAGAACTACAGACATTGCGCTTTCTCTGTGGAAAAGAGATGACGTGTCTATAAACAACGTATATCGGGAAAACAAATCAACAATTTTGCTTCGAGGTGATAATTTTTTTGGGGAAAATTGCATTAAACATGCTATTGAATATTTCAAGGACTCATGCTTTATGCTCTAAACAGGTTTCATTTGTTTTTGGGATGGGGGTTTTTGTTGGGGGTGGAAAGGGGGGGGGGGGTCTTTGGAATGGCATTAATAGTCAGTTTAATTATGTGCGCTTTTGAATATTATTTACTACTGCCAGTTTAATGAAGTATGCAACACCGGTTTACTGCAGCAGTGCTTTCCTTTTTTGCATCTTCTTTTGTTTTATTGAAGGGGGGAGTTGGAATACATATTACAAACAAGGAGCTAGCTTATTGACTTGTAAACCTCATGACTCCACAATATAATCAATGAGGCGGTTATTGTTGCACAAGCGCTCTGGGATTGTAGTTGGTTAACGCCTCACTTGACTTTGGGCTTTGAAGTCCGGTTGAGACTGATTAAAAAAACTCGACTGCGGCTGAAGTGAAAAGAAAGGGACCAGTGAAGCGCGCTGATGTCTTTGGTTTGGGTAATGGCATTCAGATGCTAATAGCAGTTGTGATGAGCACTGAGGCGGTCGTAAAATTGAACAAAGGTTCTAAATTCCAATACACGTAAAAATGGACTTTGTGCTTTTGGCGTTTGGTGGCAACTTTTTGGCCTCCCAACCTTGTTTTTAACCTTGCTCATACAGACATATTATATATTCACGCATAGACACAGATACACATATACACACTCACACACACACACACACACACACACAC
>NW_004797939.1:142338-143678 GCF_000002075.1 Aplysia californica | reverse complement strand
TCATCATCATCATCATCATCATCATCATCATCATCATCATCATCATCATCATCATCATCATCATCATCATCATCATCTTTTTCTTATTTCTTCTTCTTCATTGCTAATACCAACGACAAAAACAACAGTTTAGCTACAACATCGAAGTAGCAACAATAATAACAGCGACAACAGTGGCAACAATGCCATTGCACGTACGAAACAGTAAAAGTGTTGCCATATTTAAACATGTTTTTTAAAGTAGAGCAGAGCACGTACGTTTTTGTTGTTGTTGCTTTTTGTCATTTAATTTTGTTTTAATTATACGTTCACTGGAGAAAAAAAATCCTAACCAATGTAAACACCGTCAATTTCTTTATACACAGGTTTTTCAAATAACTTTACTTGTAATAATTGCATAGTTTATTGATAACTGACGTTTGGTGCAGTGAGAACTTTGAAGTGCAACGTTGGGTTCTCGTGAACACCCCTGCATTCATTGAATATCCTTGACCGCCGTTTGCCCTATTGGATATCTCAACATTCTCTCTGCTCCTTCATCACCAATGCTTTTGTCACCCTGGATTAGGGAATAGGCCACGACCCTACGAGTACAGACGGATGTTTCTGCCGGCGGTTTATGCCTGAGGACTTTGTGGAGTTCAATTCCTCAGAGTGTAACTGGTTTCGGGATATCTTCGAATCTTCACTCCCATTGGTGTCAAAGGAGTCCTTTTAGTACTCACGGGCTTGTGAAACAGCGACATATCCTGAACGAAACGAAATTCGTTTGAGTTTGTATCTCCCCTCTGAAAGTTCATTTTTCAACCCTGTGAAAAACTGCCTCGAGCAAGTTCAGAACATCGACATTGTTGACTCCTTTCTTACAAGTCAGCTCTCTTGAGAATCGTGAAGACCTCCACACCAGTCTTCAAGTTCAAGGATACTACGCGACCTGTGAGTCTCATTGTTCAGAAGTCGAGAGTTTTAGCCTTTTGGAAGGACTGTATTATACTTCGATTTTCCCCCCAACACCCTTTCGTCTGTACTCAGCCAGCGTTCAGTTCCAACTACTGTGAGTAACCTGCCAGCTTTGTTGTGCGTGTACCCGGATCTCATGTAGGGGAAGACGACATGATTCGTGCACCTCAGAGGACCCTTCCACGAGGTATGTCTCTTACAGCGAGAATGCTGTCACATTTTATGTGTTTTGTGTCTGCTCTCTGGAATGTCTGTTGGTTGGTTGTTGTTTTTTTCCCTTGTTGTTTTCTTTCTACTTTGTTTGCGTTTTGTTTATTCTATTCTCGTACTTTCTCTCGTTTCCTTTTCTTATATCTATATGTCGTTTCGCCTTGCCCCCC
>NW_004797939.1:135794-141132 GCF_000002075.1 Aplysia californica | reverse complement strand
TATAGAAGAAGAAGAAGAAGAAGAAGAAGAAGAAGAAGAAGAAGAAGAAGAAGAAGAAGAAGAAGAAGAAGAAGAAGAAGAAGAAGAAGAAGAATCCAGGAGCGACAGAACAAAACCCAAACAAACAAAAAGGGAATAGCTGTTTTCTAGCTTTTCATGCTCAGCAGGCACTCGGGCTATGTCCATTACTGCTCCTGGAGGCGAGAGCGCGCGGTCAGTATGGGGGTAGCAGGTGGTAGCATAAACTCTGGAATCCCAATGTTCTTTACCTTGGCACGCACACCCCTAGCTGTGGCGTTGATTCTGCCCTCATGCCGAGAGAAGCTCTTTAGAGATAAGCAATAGCCAGTCGATAGGAGAAGCAAGTAAGTCCAAGTCTGAAGGACTTTTTACCTGCGGCTGTATTCTTCAAAGTTTATGACGCGGAAAATTGCGTTGATTATTGTTCCCTGGAATATCATAAGGCTGGACTAACTTGACGTGCCACGCCCGTCGGCATTTTTGGTGCGTTCAGTTCGTGCGTGTATGTGTGTGTGTGTGTGTGTGTGCGCGTGTGTGTGTGTGTGTGTGTGTGTGTGTGTGTGTGTGTGTCTGTGTATATGTGTGTGTGTATGTGTGTGTGCGTATGTGTGTGTGTGTTTGTGTCTGTGTGGGTGTGGATGTGTGTGCGCGCGTGTGTACAGCATGCAATTTAAACTTTAGGGGGGAGAAGGACCTCTTTTCACTTATTGCCTAGTCGCCCTTACTCACATTTGAAATGGAAAGTCAATTTTGTTCCTGGAGAAAACAGAGCGATTTAAAAATCGAAGTCAGTACAGAAAACAAGTAAGTAGGTATAAGTCGGGTGTTTTCGCTTTTTTTAAATTTACATGTTTACTTGTAACAGCTAATTTGCAAGTCGCCCTTGATTTGCCGTTCAAATTACAGCTCACGTTCAATAGCTTTTTGTTTCAGTTTAGTATGGGGTTTTACGGCGCTCGCAACTCGATAGCTTTGTCCGTGGTGTTTGTCATGATGAGAGTCATTTCAGCTATGGTCATATTTGTAATGCGTTTATGTGAGATATTTTAATTAAGAAAGTGAAATACAGGGGCGGAATTTGCTGGCGAGGCAGCTAGTTTCTTTGGCAATATCAGCGGCGGGAGGAAACCCACGCTTCGTTTAATGTTTTCCTCTTTTCCCGTAGTTATTTCCTTATCTGAAAAGCCGGTCGTCTTACACTAATTCACTTGTGTTCACACGGTGAGAAAGGTCGACTTCATCCGGTAGGATATCAAGTTTTTTTTCTGGTTCGCGAAGTGTGAAAACGAAAATGAGATGAAGCAAAGGAATAATGTAATAGATGAGTTAGTGAAAGGATATTGGTTCTCAAGGACTTCATTGTTACTGTAGCGGATGATGATGACGGGGAATTTGTTTGTCTCTTTGAGGTCAATGCTCGCTTGTATATTCCCTCTTTTCTAAGCACAACAACCCTCAAGAAAATGTGTTAAGATTGTAAAGACGGAACATGCGTTTAATGAGTTTTCATTGGGTTTTTATAAGAATACGTTTGTGTCTTTATTTCTAGTCTGTTATTTACGTTTCTGTTTATTTTTAGTCTGTTGTATACGATTCTGTCTTTATTTTCAGACTGTTATATCTAGTGCAGGAACGAATCTGTGCCTTTTTTGCCTTGGCTAAATGTGACTGACAAAAATCCTCTAATTGATAAGCACTGGATTCTTTTCATACTGGGCTGCTTCTCCTAATCTGTAACTTGCTGAACGTTGCGGTCTTTTCTTGCTGAACGTGACCTTTGGGGTTGATCGACGCGCTCCTTTAATAGCCCGTGCGTTATCGGGGATAGTTGTTGCTCCAAGGATCAAACAGTCAGATAGCCAGCCATTCGTCCATATCCCATTCCAGCGCCCAGCGCCCCTGACCCGGCGGCCAGCCAGCTTTCAGCCCTCTGCTAATGGCCACCGCTGCCGTCATTTTTAAAAGTACAGTATATGCAGTTTCTACAATTTTACAGGAAAGCCAAAGAATTGAATGTTGTTACCAAGAAAACAGCAAATGCTTTAAAGATAAAAAGGAAGTTATTATAAAAAATGTATTCTTTAAAATATTGACTTGGGATGTTTGCAAGAGTGTTTTGTTTTTTTTTTTTTTTTTATACTCTATTCAGTTTTTTAAAATCGATCTCCTGTAAAATTGTAAACACTGCATATGCTGTACTTTTTAAAATGACGGTAGACTGGCTCGGCTGACCCGGACCGAGGTCAGACGTCCAGGCACGAGAAACGTCGTGTGCGCCTCCTCGCGCCTGGGGTCGCTCCCGTCCTGAACCACAGGGGTCAAGCGATTCATTTGGCCTCCCAGTTGGACGGCAGTTGGACCTGTGAGGAACCGTACAACTTAAAAAGTACAGATGTGTACTTCAGGCTAAAGTGAAGCCTTTTGACTGTTTTAGCAGATATTAATCATATTAATCAGTGTTCGGTGTCATTGGTGATAAATTTATGATTAATAATAGTAATAGAATGGGGAATAGATACATCATTAGTTTTATCAGATCTTTCCCAGGGTCTCGTTCTAGTGGGGGGGGGGGGTGTCTTGTTGATAGCACGGACACATTCTCAAGTCTTTTGCTTCTCGTATGCACACGTAACTTTATATGGCTGGTTTTGTGGGAAAGTGGCTTTCTGATTTGTGATACTAGTTTGACCCCTACTACTTCAGAGGTATCCAAAGACGTAAGTCACAGTGGCCGTGCGCAATAGAAGATGCCTCCAGTATGAGACTCTGGGTCCGTACTTGCAGCACGAAGTGAATGCTGAACGCTTCGGGTCAACGCGTGAAAAGGGACCACACAGTAAAACTATTTAGTTGTGTATAGCCCGGCGGACTGTTTTATCCTGCCGATTGTTTTCCTCCGTCCGACGCCGTGACTGGAGTTGAACCGAGCAGCTTTTCTTCAAGTGCTTGAACGCCAGCCCCCCAAGGTATTCAGTGTTCGGTGTCATTGGTGATAAATATTGGCACAGTCTTATCGGATACCCCCCCCCCCCCCTTTACACCCGGCGCGCCGACCTCTTAGAAACCGCTGCACGCTTTATTAAGAAGGTAGCAATTTGTTATGTCCAGTGCCGGCAGGAATAAGATTTCTGTTCTGGTTTTGCGAATTGCACGGTTAAATGAAAGGGACAAAGCTTACAATATAGCGAAATTGGATAGATTTTTAGAACATCATGAAATTCCGTAAATGGTCGGTTGTGTGGTCCAGTGGGATGTTCTACATGATTAATAATAGTAATAGAATGGGGAATGGATACATTATTAGTTTTATCAGATCTGTTCGCGGCTTAGTAAGATCATGGCACAGAGTTGCACCTGCAGGCTCAAGGTCGGACTCTAGAACTTGTAACTGAGCTGAAAATTCGTATTCTTTGAATAGCGTAGTATTTCTTTTTTCTCTGGAGGTTTATATGGATACAAAATCTGTTTTCAAGAAATCGTTTTTAGGGTTCTCTTTGGGGTGTGATTCTGATCTGTCCGCATTCTTATTATTTGAGCGGGTGTCATATTGTGACACCACACCAATAACTGTAATTCACTTGCAGAGTGGAAATCGTTACTGTTTGCTTTGATTCCACACATGAAAAAATGTTTTCAATTCGTTGATAGATGCAAATTTAAATATTACTTTCATACAACAGGTTTGTTGTTTCACATAATATCTATGACGATTCTCTGCCTACTCGCAACCTCGCAATCTTGAAGGTGGGCTGGCTGACAAACCGATTTAGCATGCTCTTCACTGGACTTCACTACTGGCGGTTTTACTTTTGCACAAACACCCTTTTTTCTATCTGTATTTCTTGCTTTTTTTTCTAGTGCTGCTTGTCTTTTACTTGAATAGGCAACACGGCTAGATGCAGTTTGTCAACATGTCATGGAGCTGAAACCTTTCGAGAATTAAAAGGTTTCGGATTTAAAAAGGTTTCATGTACTTTACACGGCTGTTTTACAAAATGATGTTAATACGCTTTGGTTTTGTTTACGTCTTTTCAGCTTTTGCAAGAGTACTTTGTCTCCCTGCCCGTCGCTTTCCTTCCGCTTCTCTAAAATGTTCTCCTTTCACCCCCTTTCCTGCTCTTTAGCAGTGTTCTGTCGTCTACTTTCGTCTCCACTTTCTACCCCTACCCCCTTACCTCCTTTCCCCACTCCTCTGGGCTTCTGACTCTTTCTGCAGCCTTTCTGCAGCCTTTCTACAGCGACTCCTTGGCTTCTTCTTACTGCTGTCTTTCCGCCACACCCCTGATTTTCTGGTACGAAAGATATACACCTAGCCTTCTCGGAAAAGGGCGAAAAATCCCGGAGGTCCCGTGTGCAAGTTGCGCACGTTAAAGATCCATTGGTCGTCTAAAATCGATAAGAGTATGCTTCGGCAGCCACCTGGGCAAAATTCAAAATTTCCTACCAACGGAAAAATGTTTCATGTGTCCCGCTCGTTCATATGATCTTTTGCAGTTGCGAATGCCGTAAAACACTTACAAAACTTAATTTGAAAAAAAAAAAGATATATATTAATAAGTGGAGCCTAGAACCTACTATCTCGCGACTCCTGCGTCGGAACGAGTTGGACCACACGCCAGCGGCCACCTAGGAAGCTGTAAGTAAAAAAGCAGCTCCGCCCAGGTCGTTGCGCGACTTAATAGTGTGTAATGTAGTTATAGGAGTACATAAATTAATGCCGCTGCGGGAGGAAACTCATTATTTGAATTGGTCGCTTTTAAGGACAAGGGGGCTATCCCGAAAAATGATGTTTTGAGAAAATCGAAGGAGAAGTTTTTTGGACCCTTTACAAGACAAGGAGAGTTTTCTCTATGACCAAACAAACATACACACCAATGAAACCAAACTTCTCCTGTAGGTAGGAAAATGCCCACATTTGGTGTAAGTCGAGATTTATGGAAACCTCCCAAATCTGGATTAGCCCTTAAAAGCGACCAATTGTGGTGTACCGTACCTAGACCTCAGAAACTCTCCCGGAGAATACAAGAATGTTTTATATATGGGATACCCATGCCGTTATTTTGTTTTGCGTGTGTGTTTGTTGTTGTTGTTTCTTGTTGTCGTTGTGCCAAGTTTCTGAGCTCTTATAAACGCATGAGATACAAAACTGCGAAGTCGAGTTTCAAGATGTATAGCAAAATCACAAGCAAACGGCCACCCTCTTTGAAATGTTGCTTCGTCGAGAAAGCCGAAAACTCTAAGCAACAGTGCAAAAAATGTTACAAACTGAAAGACCCCTACTTCCTCCTCCTCCTCCTCCTCCCCCCCCCCCCCCCCC
>NW_004797939.1:127434-129673 GCF_000002075.1 Aplysia californica | reverse complement strand
GTGTGTGTGTGTGTGTGTGTGTGTGTTTGTGTTTGTCTCTTTCACTCTCCCTCTCTCTTTCTCTCTCTCGCCCAAAAACCCATTAGACAACGACTAAAACTCACAAAAAGCAACACCCCAACCTCCCCTAACAAACAAATAACAACAACAAAGCAAAAACCAATGCGCACTCATAAAATCCTACCCCAAAATTTACACGTGCTCGCACTTTTTTTAACCCTTTCTTAGATACAACCTTTCACAAATACCCTCGTAAGTGGTTGGCGGGTGCTCTGATGTGGTTTGCTTCTTTTTTCCTATCAAACATCTATCGCCCTTATCTCCCCTTCTTCTTTTTAATGTTTGTTACTCTCTTGTAACACCTCTAATCTTCTGGCGCTCATTTGACCGTATGCAGTTGCGAGCGCCGTAAAACCTCTACTAAACTAAACTAAACTAAAAGATACGCCCTTTCACAAATACCCCTCAGTTCCCACCACCAGAGTCTGCTGCCGAGTACTAACGTGAAATGAACCCCAGTACCAAATGTCTTACTATTAAAATAAACACGACCTCCGCCGAAATCCGAAGACGGCTTTTAATTGCCTCTTTTCTTTGTTTAAACGTGTGTATATCTATGACTATCTCGCTGCCTCGGTGAGTGGTTTCTGCTTTTTTCATAACACTGCCAAACTCAAAACGCGAACCCCTCGGGCTGTTTTCTGTTTTCCAGAACCGGGAAAGTTTCTGCACATGTCGCCATGAAGTAATGGGATCTTGCCCCTCGGTCGTTTGAGTCCGTTTGGCCTCTGAAGTGACCTGTTTCTGCCAAACGGAACGTAACAATCAAATTATTTTTTAAAACCATTTAATTTGTGTGACACAAATTTTTTAGCTGAAGTTTCCCCTTTTCCCCAATTGGTAGTGCCAGTATGATGAATACGATATTATTATATCTACTTAATACCACCCTTTCCTGAGGATTTCTTATAGGCCGACATGCCTCAAGATGGTCCTTCAGGGCCGAAATGGAACCTTTTGGTCCAGAAGCTCCTTGCATTTTTGTTTCTGCTTCTAGCTTTTGAGTTGTTGTTTGTTTTTGTCTGATCCTTCTTTCCCATCAAACATCAGAAAATGTCGTCAATGTCTGTCATTCTTTTCTTTGTATATTACTTTCTTGCAACACCGCAAATCTTCGGCACTTATATGACCTAATTGTGTTGCAAGTGCCTTAAAACTCTTACTAAAACTAAACAAAATTTGTTTTTGTCTGTTCCACACAATGCTCTTTTTCTTAACACCCCCCTCCCCTCCATTTTTTAGGGGGTTTGTTTTATTTTTTTTTGGGGGGGGGGGGGGGGGTGTTGGTCCTCTGAACACTACTCGTAAATACACTGTCAGCTGCAGAAGTGACCAGGGTACAAAATGTACCGTTTTTTAAAAGAACTTCTCCCACGCACGTCATGACGCGCGTCATCACAAAGCTGGGTGAAAATAATCTAGAACCGTCCAGGAAACAAACTCTTCAAAAGCACGCACAGCGCCCAGCTCCGCCACTTCGAGCTGGGATGTAAACATTTTCACACGTGCTTGGTATACAACTGGCGACGTGTCCTGTCACTCTCTAGCAGTCTGTCGCTCAAAACAACTCTTGCTGCCCTCCCCGATTCTTTTGGTGGTTTTTTTTTTTACCCCTTTATTTATGGGTTAAGAAAAAATGTATAGTAAATATTAATATTCTCTCCCTTAGAACTTATTCATCTTATGGGATGAATGTTATCGGACTAGCCGCCACGGCCCCATTAAAACTTCTGATATTCATCTCTTGGGAGACAGAGGCTAGTTTTTAACGCCGCTTTTTAAATATGGTTTTTTCTCCATTTTTTTCCTTCTTCTATTTAGAGGTATAGTCCCTACCGGCTTGGCTTGAAGAACAACGTGGGAGACCTGTGGATGAACAGATGGGAAATATCGTCTTTAAATGAATAAATGAACTGGAAGAAAAAAGAGTATTGTGTGGACGAAATACAAATTATGTCCCCCAAATATTGCATTTATTTCGGGGCCCCATTTTATATGGAAGTGTCGCGGGCTCGCCGGGTCTGTTTTGCACGAGTCAGAATAACGCTAATGACGTCTTGGGTTGCTCGAGGTGCAAGGAAAGGAGTTATGTTTTACACTGTCTGTGGAGTTTCTTTTTTCGTTCGGTCTCGTTCTCTTTCTCTCCCTCCCTCGCTTTCTCTCTCTCTCTCTCTCTCTC
>NW_004797939.1:125424-127015 GCF_000002075.1 Aplysia californica | reverse complement strand
AGAGAGAGAGAGAGGGGAGGAGGAGGATGACGATAATAAGAAGAAATGGATATGGTAAAAGAAAAAGAAAAGAAAGGGGGGAGCTGGATGAGAGTAGGAGAGGGCACACCAGCTGTAAGATTGAACAACGTAAATTGACTTTGCTGGCAGTGGAGACAGGCGAGGAGGATACCCCCGGTCTCCCCCCGTCTCTCGCCTGTCGTAGTTTGGTCACTTTTTGTTTCGTCACGTCGCGGAGACAGTTTGGGGATACCGCTCGATCTAGCAGTGTCCGCTGCTCACACCGATGGCTGGATCTTTGACGGATGCCTCTTCTTTTGGGAATGTGGGAGTTGCCGAGTGCATGCGTGTGTGGTGGTAAGACATGCCTGGAATTACGAGGTAGGCAGCGAAAATAAATGTAGAGTGTTGTCATCTTTGTAAGTACATGTATTATGAATAAGTCCATCTTTAATAGTATGCGCGAGTGAATCTTCTTGGAGTGTATGCGTGTTGGGTGGTAGGACATGCTTGGAATTACGAGGTAGGCAGCGAAAATAATTATGTAGGGTGTTGTCATTTGTGTATTATGAATAAGTCCATCATTTTTATTATGCGCTAGGGAATATATATTTGTAGCTGCTTGCGTGTTTGATGGTAGGACTTGCTTGACGAGGTAAGCAGGGAAAAGGTAGACGCTTGTCATCAGTGTAAGTATAGTATTAATAAGTCCATCACTATTATTACGCGCAGGGGGGATAATAATATGGGAGTTGCCGAGTGCATGCGTGTGTGGTGGTAAGACGTGCTTTGAATTACGACGTATGCATCGAAGATGTAGTCTGTTGCCCTGTGTGTAGTATGAATAAGCCCATTATTATTATTATTGTTGTTGTTTTTATGCACAGTGGAGTTTTGGTAGCCTAGCGAGGTTCCCTAGATAACTGTCTTGTTTTATGGGCAAGCTTGTTTTGTGTTTTTTTTTTAGCTCTTATAATTCTGTGCTCTTTGTTGGTGAAACCGATTTGATGTCGATTTTGTTATGTTGATATGGATGGCGATGATTCTGATGAAGATGGTGATGTGACGACGATTTGATGTTTTAGGAATATATATTTTTCTTCATAGCACTGATTTGATTGTTGTTGTTGCCTAACCTAACGTGATGAGGATGACGTGAAGGAAGAAGGTGAGGATGACGTGAAGGAAGAAGGTGAGGATGACGTGAAGGAAGAAGGTGAGGATGATCTTCCAGGAATAGATTGCTCCCAACTTTGGGTCTTGCTTTAGATCGTGTGAAGACTACTTTCTAAACTATGGAGGCAGATAAGTTTTAAAAATAAACTGGGTGGGGGTCAGGAGACTGTCTTATGACTCTAATATGATGTCCGTTGTTGGTGCTTGGGCTAGATTTGCTCAGTAATACTACTTGGATCCGACTTCAAGGAACATAGAGTCTTCCAATTCTGAACTGGTTGGAGAAAATTAGTTCCATGACCCGGTGTCTTTCCTGTGGGTGGCATCGCAACAAAACAAAACAGACAAAACCTTAAAACGATGCATATGTATGGAACGTCGGTTTTCTCTCTGTCTGCTCTTTAAGGGGTGTCGG
>NW_004797939.1:120474-121460 GCF_000002075.1 Aplysia californica | reverse complement strand
CTCTCTCTCTCTCTCTCTCTCTCTCCCTTTCTCTCTCTTTGTAACATCCTCTTTGTGTTTTTGAAACGCAACACCTGGCTCGTATGTATATATTCCTTTTCTTTTTTTACACTAGCGCTGGTTCATGAGCGTGGAATGCTCATGCTTTTCGCTGAAGGATTGTCAGTTTGGCAGTCAAGGTTATTAAAGGTATAACAAAGTAGAAAAGAATGTGAACTTTGTTTCTGAAGCCGCGTGAACAGGTCAACTTATTTGTATTGGAAGTTCCGTAAAACGCTGACAAAGCCTAAATTCATTGACCTGTTCATGAACTGTCACTGTAGTTGTGTGAGTTTTGCCGCCTGGGGGAGGGGCCACGCTGAACGCAAGCTTATGATGAGCGTCAAGCGACAAAAGTCGGAGAAGGAAAACGGTCAGTGGGTGGTTGGTGGATGCTCTGGTGTGGTTTGCTCTTTCTTTCCTATCAAACATCTATCGTCCTTATCTCCCCTTCTTCTTTTTAAAAATGTTTGTTACTCTCTTGTAACACCTCTAATCTTCTGGCGCTCATATAATCTTATGCAGTTGCGAGCACCGTAAAACTTCTACTAAAGAAAAAGGAAAACGGTCAAGCACAGTGAAGCGCTCTTCAAACGCCATGTGAAATAGAGCAAGCCTGTCATGCTGAGGAGGGACGTTGTCCAATGTTAACAAACTCGTTTATAAGAGAGATTTATTGATTTATAAGAGAGATTTATTTAGATCCGTTTTCCACTCTAGTTGCGCTGGTAACTCTAAAAGGTATCATGCTACGTTATAGTGCAGTTAGCACTGGTTGGAATAGCAAATAGGGCATTCTGTTCCTGCGTTATTCAGGGATCTTTCAAGGCTCTTTACCTACATGACTTGGTCTTATCGGAAATGGATATTATGTCGGGGGTTGGGTCTCTTTTTTGTCATTCAGTGTTTGAAAAGAATATAAGCAACAACAAAACAAAAACGCCAAC
>NW_004797939.1:117239-120374 GCF_000002075.1 Aplysia californica | reverse complement strand
TGTAAGTCCATCCTGACTGCTCCGTCACAAAATAAAACAAATATGAAAGTGGGTGGTTGGCGGGTGCTCTGGTGTGGTTTGCTTCTTCTTTCCTATCAAACATCTATTGTCCTTATCTCCCCTTCTTCTTTTTTATGTTCGTTACTCTCTTGTAACACCTCTAATCTTCTGGCGCTCATATGACCTTATGCAGTTGCGAGCGCCGTAAAACCTCTTATAAAACTAAACTAAAACTAAACTAAACAAATATGAAATATCAGGCCTTGTTCATTTTCGACGTCTCGGCACAATGAATATCCATTGTTATCTTGAATGTCTCCAGAATGGTCATCTGCGTGGAATAGGGATTTGCTTTGAATTGGTAGAAATTACAGGATGGGGCTGTAAAACTTACACACACACAAAATGTTGTTTGACCTGTGACGGGTTTATTTTGTAACTTCTAAGTAAGATGTTATTGCTTGTTTCTTCATGTCAAACATTTAACCTTTTTAAGTCACAACCTCACGCCGTCTGTCTTGTGGCTGTCCGCTTTTTCTTGATCTGATCCCCCCCCCCCCTGGAGAATGCGCTGCGTTTTGTTGCTGCATATCTGTACATACTCTAAACTTCTTTTCAGAACAAAGTTCAGTGTTTGACCTTTTGTAATGGACTTTTGTCTTGCTAGAAAGTTTATTTCTGTCCTCAGACTTTCAGACAAAGAGACGTTAACTTGAAAATGGGAAAAGGGACCTAATGGAGTATTTTTCTGTGAGGGGTGGGGGTGTGGGTGTTTTTTGTGAGTTTTTATTTTTTATTTCACCGTTGAACCCTCCTTACTCCTTACCATAATATGCGTTTCGTTCCCACTTTGTCACTGATTTCCTCCTCCCCCACCCCTCACTCCCTCTCCTTACGCCCTTTTAAAAAGTGAAACATTTCTTTAGACTTCCGGCGAATCAAATGGGAACTAATAGATGTCGTCTGGCCTAGCGTGCATACCAGCTGAGAAATGACGTATCGATCTGCCCTACAGGAAGACTGTCTTCAGGCTTGTCGTCTGCTTAACCCTTGACGAGATGGGGAAGTCTAACGGAGGAGTAGGGCGGCGGCATTATGAAGTCACTTACGTCAAATTAGAAATTGCTCTCTGTCGGTCTCTCTCTATCTCTATCTCTCTCTCTCTCTCTCTCTCTCTCCCTCTCTCTCTCTCTCTCTCTCTCTCTCTCTCTTTCTTTATTTTTTTCTTTATCTCTCAAATAAAAGAGACAGGTGTATGTAAAGGGTTGAGGCAAATAAGCCCGTTGACAATGAAAATGTAAACAAGGACTGAAATAGAAGATAGGACAGACTGTGCTTGTTGGACTCTCTCTCTCTCTTTCTCTCTCTCTCTCTCTCTCTCTCTCTCTCTCTCTCCCTCTCTCTCTCTCTCCTCTCTCTCTCTCTCTCTACCCCCCTCTCCAAGGCATTGCTACTGACTGAAGTGTCTTAGGCCATGCCCAAGGGGAGATATATAATACCATGTTCTTATGTACAGTAGGATTTAAATGGGCTGATTCATCAATGTCACGCTCATAACTGCTACAGGGAACTGCTGCTTTTTCTTTCCTAATCCTTACTATCGTCATTTTTCCTGTAAATCTTTTGTATGTTTGTCACACTCTTGTTACCCTTTATTTCCGGGGTGCCTTGATAGTCGTAGCAGACTTTGTCCTGTTGAAGCTAGAGAGGTGGGCGAGCATAGTATAAGCCTGATTCCCTGCAAAGACTTCTCTGTTGACATCCACCCCTTGGCGCTCATATGGTCTTATATGCAGTTGCAAGCGGAGTAAAAACTCTTCTAAAACTAAACCAACTCCCCCCCCTCTCTCTCTCTCTCTCTCTCTCTCTCTCTCTCTCTCTCTCTCTCTCTCTCTCTCTCTCTCTCTCTCTCTCTCTCACTCTCTCACTAAATGGTTCTTTTTGTGGCGATGAGCTTTTCTGTCCTCAAACTAACAAACGAACAAACCGCAGGTTCGTCGCTCTCATTAAAACACCCCCCTCTGTCGTTTCTGTCTGTCGAGCTTTGTTCGCTCCATGCACAAAATGACTTTTTATTTTCGTCGATGTGAATGTGTTTCTCTTCATTCAAAGAAGCAAGCACGCTGACTGATAGAAGGCCCTGCTTCAGAGAACGCTCCTGCTATTTTTATCTGTCGGACTCGCTCGTTCCTGGCACTAACGATCCGTTGGCGAGACGACGTGCCTCTGTTTACTCACACGAACGTGAACTATCCTATTGTGTTTGCTTTCTTGTTTTCAATCCATATCGTACTATGAATGAGGGGAATGCTGGAAATACAATGAGTGAGAAGAGAAACCATGGTTCGCTCAACAAGTGAGTTTGATTTATGAGCCCCCCCCCCCCCCCCCCCCCCCCCCCCCCCCCCCCCCCCCCCCCCCCCCCCCTACTCACACACATACAAACGTATTATGTATAAATTATGTGTTCATCGTTAATCATGTTATTATAATGCATATAAATTACATTCGTACATAGAACCATTTTGTATAATATGTACACACAAGCACACAGCAATGGATTTATTTTGGATGTCTAGATAGTCGACTTTGGACTTCTGTTTCCAAAGTGATCATTGGTGCTAAGACTGGTCGACCATCAGTCTCCGCCCACGACGTGCACTCCGTGTTTGACACATGACTCAATCGCACGTGCGCTGTCTTGTCTATTTTTGTGGAGACGTCGAACCTTCAATCATGTACAGGAGAACGCTCAGCTGTGTTTAGAAAGACGCTATGTCAAAGCTCAGATGAAACGCTCAATAGAAACAAAACAAAACAAAACAAACAGGAATGTTTTTTGTAGGTTGGAAACAGCCCTTTTCATATTATTATATAGTCGCTCTTTCCATGTTCTCCCAGAAATAAAATAACAACCAGTAAAAAAAAAAATGTTCCCTCGTTATATGCTTTACGTAAAAAAGTCAGGTTTATTCACGTGTTGTTGTAAGTCCATCCTGACTGCTCCGTCACAAAATAAAACAAATATGAAAGTGGGTGGTTGGCGGGTGCTCTGGTGTGGTTTGCTTCTTCTTTCCTATCAAACATCTATTGTCCTTATCTCCCCTTCTTCTTTTTTATGTTCGTTACTCTCTT
>NW_004797939.1:114389-117139 GCF_000002075.1 Aplysia californica | reverse complement strand
GGGGGGGGTGAAAAAGGTAGAAAAAGATCACAGGTGGATGATGACCTCTTAAGGTCACCTGAGGCGTTGGCGGCACCATGGAAATGATTTTTAATTGCAGTCCCTCAGTTGATGTCCCATCAGTTATGTCAAGCGCATGTGCACACGGCGGTGCCTTGCGTTTCTGACCTCTGGCCTCATTTGCATTCGACTTCCCTGTAATAATTTGCTGATTGCAGGATGCATAACACTGAGACTCCCCGCCGTTCTCTAACGCAACCTGGTAGTGTTCCCGCGGGGTTTGCGGGCACAGATGAGGGGCCCGGCCAACACGCGTTCGGGGTGGGTGATGAGGAGACAAGACGAGCACGTTTGGGAAAGATCCGTGAATCCAAATTAAGAAGAATTCCCCGAAACCGCAAGGAAATAAAATGAAAACTAAATATGTTACGATAATAGAATGAAGTTGGTAGCGTTGCAGTGTGTTGATAGTGTGCGCTGTGCAGACGGGGAAATGTGATATTCCGAATCAAAATTATAGCACGTGCAGTATTCCGAACTGGAACGGTCTGCATCTTGTGTTGGTATACCTTTTTCCAAACCCCAGAAGGCGGGCGCTATGGGTGTGGTTTGCTCCTTTTTCCCTATCAAACGTCAGTCGTCCTTAATATCTCTCCTTTTATTTTCAACTTTGTACAAAATCTTTAGTGGGTGGTTGACGGGTCCTCTGGTGTGGTTTGCTTCTTCTTTCCCATCAAACATCTATCGTTTTTATCTCTCCTTTCTTTTTGTGTTTGTTACTCTCTTGTAACACCTCTAATCTTTGACACTTATAATATGACATTTTTGTGTTGCGAGTGCTGTAAAACACTTACTAAAACAAAACAAATACAATCGTTGACGTTTATAATGACGTACTGGTGTTGCAAGTGTCCTGATGCTCTTAGTAAGACTAAGAGAGAAGAAGAACTGCAGTAAAATGTTCTCAAGCTCCTTCACGTCTCAGAAGTTCTAGGTCCATCTCTGACCAGGTTTTAAAGTATATTATTTTTAATGTTTCTATATTTTGAGTTGAGGTTCAACTCGCCCGTGATTTTGTAATGGCACAGGCGAAGTCTATTTTGGCTTTGTTTTTTTTCTGTCTTGTTCAATGATGACCGTTGAAACACTGTGGTACAAACGAGTGTGTTATTTGAGCGTCCTATTTGTTATTCCGATTAGATGATTGATTACTTTAAAGCCCGCCATCCACATACAGGCCGGGCCTTGAGGTTTGCCTTGTGGTCTCGCCTCACATGGCCATACACAACACTGGCTTTCTGTGGGGGGGGGGTGGAGAGAGAAGAAGTAATAGATTGAGACAGAAGAAGGACGACTCAAAGGTTAGATTCCCCATGCCTCCAGCGAGCGTGCTGAATGACCCACCCATCTGCTCATTACATTTTCATGTCAGTGTCCACTGACTCCCACACCTCCACCAGGGAACTTGCACATAATCACATCATACCAAGTTCCCCTCCTTCGTCATGATGCCGCTTTGTTTTCAGCTGTTCTTCTGAGAGACGAGGGTCACAGAGGTTAGTATGGTGAGCGATACCCTCTCTTCACGTGCGTGTACATGCTCGAGAAGAAAGCCTGGAATGGCCTTGTTGATGAACGCGAGGAAACAAGCGCTTCGAAAACCTGACAGATAAGAACAAAGGGTGGCTTTGTGTGTGAATGTTGTTTGTTGACATGGTGCTTTAAAATTCAAAGAGACTGGTCGACGAGTTTGCCGCCCCACGTTTGTTTTTTTTCAAACTTGTAAAAAGTGCGCCTTGTAGCCCGTGAAATTTGGGACCTCAGATCTTGCACTCAGTTTTTCCCATAATGGTGACTTTACTAGCTATCGGGAGATAAAAAGTGGGATAATGGCATTTGACAAACTAGCTACAAAAGAATACTGCTTTATGTTCGTTTATAATGTGAGCTTTTAATGTCAGAAGTGGATACGATGAACTTTGTTCTCAGGGATATGACCTTTGGTCAGTTCACACTTGCGCGTAGTTCAATGTGCGCATGTAAAGTTTGATTTTAAGAATGGGAAGCAAGTCTATGTGTGATAAGTTAAATTGGAAATTGAAACAACTGTTGGTGAAACTGACAACTGTGTTGCTCCCACCGCTTTCCTCCAGCACCGTCGATCATTAATTGTGTGGTCATTTGTCAGCCGATAATACTGACAACTTTGCTAAGGATTGCAAAAGCAGCAATGATGGTAATAATACAACAAGGAACAAAACAACAATGATTCCGGCGCCTAACTGAAGACAGGTTTCCTGCTAAAAATGACACATAATCTCACACTGACAAAACCGATTTTTCCCACTCAATTCTTTTGACTGCGGCCACCACGACGCTATAAAAGCTGTGAAAGCAGTAATGACGTACGGACTGGTCAAATTGCTTATGCTGAATAGATCATTACCGTGTACGTCAGCCATCTTAGTTGTCAGTCACACGCTCCATTGTGAAGATGAGTTTCCGCCAAGAGCTGACCAATGACGTGCTCACGTTTGTAATGAGCCCCGCGAACTCTAATTTTGTGTTATTTTTGTTAAGCTCTTGCGTTAACGTGAATTAAATGAATGTGACGCGTGCCTTTTTGAAATTCTTCACGATTTTGATTTCTTTTGACAGTTGTCAAGGCTGCTGCTGCTGTTGATAGTACGTATATAGTAGTAGTTGTAGGAGTAGGAGGAGGAGGAGGAGGAGCAGCAGCAGCAGCAGCA
>NW_004797939.1:111149-112971 GCF_000002075.1 Aplysia californica | reverse complement strand
TCTCTCTCTCTCTCTCTCCCCCTCTCTCTCTCTTTCTCTCTCTTTCTCTCTCTTTCTCTCTCTTTCTCTCTCTCTCTCAAACACTCACTGACACACACACACACACACACACACACACACACACACACTCGCTTGTGTTTGGTATAGACCTTAGATATATAATAGAAATGATATTTCAGGATGGAAAATAGAAAGCAGGTACACAGGACGAAAGCAAACACGAAGACCGCCAAAATGGACATAAAGCACAATAACGCCTTATAACCTCTTTACAAGGGGGGAAACGCAAGTAGGGGAAAATTGTTGTAATTATTAATATCTTTTTTTTTTAAACGGTAATGCGCCCACGCTCTTCGATATTTACTTTCCATTGACAGAAGGCAATGTTCGTAACTGTAAAGCTCGTCGAAGTCAGCGCCGGAGAAAATAACGCTGGTACAACAGCGCGCTGGCGACGAGAGGAAGCTGATGATTATGATTAGACACTTACCTCTCATTTCTAATTACTGGTGTCCTCGGCACAAGACACAAGACCTGAAATAGCGCGGGGGTCGTGATTATGGGGGGGGGGGTCGTTTGAAGGGTCGTGTGGGTGTTCCACAGTGTCGTCAGCAGCGGTGGCGTGGAGAATCAATACAGCAGATCGGATGTCTTGGCAACTGGACACTGGTCAGAGGCGGAGGCGACCTCGCTGCCAGCCAGCCGCCCGCTATTGTCAGGTGGGCGTGTCGCGCATGAACAGACTAGATTAAGACTCTGCGGTGAGATTGCGTGACGGGTCCATTAGTCTAGGTTCAGTAAGAGGTTTACCAAAGACCGCGTAGTAGAGAATCTTTGGATTTGCGGCTCTCTCAACGCAAATTAAGTGCCGAAAGTTAGAGAGTAATGTACAAAGAAAAGAAGGAGGAGAGTTAAGGGTGGTGTATTACATGTATTATGTTTAATAAGAAAGGAGCAAACCGCACAAGCGCATCCGCCAACCACGTTTGATGGTTCGTTGTTAATCTGTTTATCTTTTCCAGAGATCTTCGTGTCGATAAATCAGACATTTGACTACAGAGGTCAAGTTTTGGACTTTGCCACACACTTGTGTGTGTATGTTTACATCTGTGTGCACTTGTGTGTGTATGTGTACATGTGTGGATATAATGTGTGTGTGTGTGTGTGTGTGTGTGTGTGTGTGTGTGTGTGTGTGTGTGTGTGTGTGTGTTTTGTGTGGGTGTCTGTGTGTTTGTGTATGTGTATAATAAATCAATCATGGAGAAACACTATCAAATCGGTAAACAAAGATGGAACGGTGAATTGCAATCGCATCATCTAAACCGAAAATGATGACGTCCACCTGAAGAGGACAATGCAAAGAGGAAACAACGAAAGGTCAAACTCCAACAACATTCTGGAGACTGTTTTCAAGCTTGCTGTTCAGCTGACAGCATTTTAAAATACTTTTTTCTTTAAAATTCTCCCTGCGACAGCTCCTTATTGCTTTACATTGTGATCAACTTCTCTCTTTCTTGTTCCTCCTCATGAACGGATTTGCGGGAGATTTGAATGAGCTCTAGTTTTAAGCTTACTGAAAATCGATACAAATGTAACATGTTTGGTCTAATTGTATTCGATACTGTAAGCGATTACACCAAGTTCAATTGTAACAAAGAAATTAGTCAAATACTTGTCGCTATTCCCCGGGTAAAATGACGTCAGCAGTCCGGAGCGCTCATATGACCTCAAGTAGTTGCGAGTGCTGTAAAACACTGTCTTACAATTTTATTTTTTTTTATGTGTTTATAACTGACCAATATTCAGCTTTCGGTCTCAAGCT
>NW_004797939.1:100989-111049 GCF_000002075.1 Aplysia californica | reverse complement strand
GCACACACACACACACACACACACACACACACACACACAAACTGTCTGCCATTCATAACTACTTTCATCCACTCATATGTGCTTCTGTGTTCATCCTTCGTTCATTTTCTCCATCTCTCTATCTTTCAGTCTTTCGATCCATCCGCCCAGTCTGCCATTTGTCTGTCAAGCCTCCGCTTAATGTTTTTCATCATGTGCATCCCTTTTTCCTTTAGTCTCTGCTGCTTTCTGTCTCTCTTTCTAGCTATCCATATTCATATGTGTTTGGTAGATCTTTTTTTCTGCCTGCTTTTTGGTATGATTAGGTTTCTTTTTGACTGTCCCCACGCCCACGTGATCATGATATATGGCGCGGTGGAATCGGGCGTAGGTTAATTTTTAGGCACATACATTTATTGGTGTTATCTTAAAGGTTCTTTATTTGCCTTGCTCTTGATGAAAAAAACCCAACCTATCTCTTTATCTTGAATAGATGTTGAGGTATTTGCGATTGAAGGAGGTGGAGTCGGCAGGTTTCAGAAGTAAAATTAGTGAGAAAATGTCCGCTAAAGTTTGGAGACTTCCACAAAAGTCCTTGGAAACTGCAAATTTATACACTTTTGGTGCCTTTAATCAACGTTTTTCCCTTTAAATCCTCACATAAAAGTGTTTTTTGAATGGACATAATATATGGTGTTAAGCCAAGAAAACAAAAGTTCGAAAAAATGTTCAAACTGACCGAAAAATTCTGATTTCTTGGATTTCATTATTTTGACGAGCGCCTGACTTCACCACGATACCTCACAATTTATTTTGTAACCCAGCGTTTTTTTGTTGTTGTTTTTTTGTTTTTTTCAATAAGCATTGCACATGGTGCTCATGAAATTACGAATGCAGGGGTTATTCAGTCGTAAGTAATTCTGTCCCTTTATACCATAGTGGTTTGAAGAAAAAAATGATTTTGATTATGACTTTTGTCTTTTATAATTCGCTGCGTTGTGTATTCGTGGAGAATAAATCATTTTCAATAGTTAAAAACAGGTTTTAATTTAAATGGGTTACACGGCTCTTTTGCCTTGAACAAACGGCGAAAATAGGTTGGTCAAAGGGGAAGTAATGTTTTTTTGTTGTCGTTTTTTTTTACATTTGGCTTTGTTTGTTCGTTATGTATTATATAATGTTATTGTGTGGAATGTGTACGACTGCATGAATGAGGAACTCAGCGAAGTGAGTGGATGAATGGATGGATGGATGGACGGAACAGAAGTGTGAATGAAAGAAAGGTCAATGGATTGTTGATATAGAGGTAATGAGAGAAAGGGGGAAGCAAGGAGAGAGAGAGAGAGAGAGAGAGAGAGAGAGAGAGAGAGAGAGAGAGAGAGAGAGAGAGTAAATGGGAACAAATGTCATACATTATGTATATTGGAAGAATTATACATGCGAGTGAGCAGATGCTGGCATACAGGATTGTAATAATAGAAAGACGCGTGCACGTACATTGCACGCGAGGACATGGAGCGAGGCGCCCAGTAATTTGTTTACGCTTGAGGAATGCCGTATTGCCAGGAGCTGTGTACGATAGATCAAGTATTGATTGTTGTAGGACTGACGTATTGCTTTGTCTGACGATGTAAAATTAGCGTTGCTGTTTGTGTGCCGGCGAACGCGATACGCCGAATTAGAACATTCAATCAGTAAAACATGTATTGTTTATTGTCACCGTTCAAAGTCGAGTGGTTACCTTTTCAAAAGGGGACAAACTGGCAACAAGATGTTTGTGAACTGATAAGAGATCACTTAGACACAGAATGGTTTTTGCTGCAACCCTTTGTTGTAACCAGGCGGCGGACAGAATTTACGATTTTCTTCTGAACAAAAACAAAACAAAACTAATTATAACAAAATGAACAAACACCCCCCCCCCAAAAAAAAAACCAACAACAACCCAGCAACATACAACAACAACAAAACACAACAACCCCCAAACCAAAAGCAAAGCAAAAACAAAACCTCACACATACAAAAACACAAAAACAACAAAACAATCCAACAGAATATAACAAAACATTAAATCATTTGGAAAAAGTCTAAATAAATAAGATGATCGACACTATCGCGGGTTTTAATACAGCAAATCAAAGATAGTGGTAACCTGTTGGGTATACATGAAAGGGTATACATAAGTAATGAAAATGTGTGACAAAACATTTTTACCAAAGATACTTGAAAGAACATGGATCTGAAATGCGAGAAAGTGGAATAAATAAATAAATACATTATAAAAGTGGGAAATCTGCATTTCTGGAGAGAGGTTAATCTGAACAGTGTCCCCTGGGCTGTCGAAGTTGAAGGTTTTTTTGTTTTTTTAATACATGTACCACGCATTCTGTTGTCTTCACATTCAACTTTCAACGATAACTGTTTACTTTACTTTCCGTTACAGCAGTATCTAGACGCATTCGAGGGCCTTTCTCTGAATCTACTATAAAAATTTGTGTAGTCGATATCTATATATCTGTTATGAATATTTTCGACATTCATTCTGGGGTTTGAAATTTCATCTAATTTCAAATGACTTTTCACTATACATTGTATCCGTTAAAGAGGTCTGGTGGCTTAACGTGTTGTTGCCTCTCTCCTCTTTTAATCTGCTTACATTCCTTGTGCTCTCCTTAAATTTTTAAAACAGTGTTTTGGTCCCACGTGAAAAGAAAATGGACTAGAACTAAAGCAATTTTGGAACCCCTCGAATGAGAATGGATTTTTTTTTAGTTTTAAGAAGAGTTTTACGGCACTTGCAACACATTAGGTCGTATATATTGCCGAGAAGTAGAAGTGTTATAAGAGAATAACAAACACAAAAAGAAGGATGAAATATAAAGGACGATGGATATTTAAAAGGAAATAAGGAGCAAACAACGCCAGAGCACATGCCAACCAACCACAAGAATGGATTTGGAATATGAAAGTGTGGAGGAAACAGTCATCGGGATTGAGTGGAACGTGTTGCTTTTGGCTCGCCGGCTACTGGAAAGAGCCAGAGCCAGTCAGTTCTGGGACAGGGAAGGAGACCGTTGATGTAAAAGGCTATGAGATGTAGGGAGTGTCTCCTTACCGACGCCTGTCTACTCGTGGTGAGCGGTCCCCCCTGTTAGGGCTGCTATCGCGTGTGCGTGCGACGGGTCTTCCATTTGCGGGAGGCGGGTCTCTTACTCTCTTAATGAAGTCATGCCATCTATGGTTCTATCTTGTGAGTAATGGAAGCTGGGGAAAAAAAAAGGGGGGGGGGGCGGGTTTATTGTATGTACGAAAAGGGGCTCACAGAAGAGGTGGAAATGGGGGGTGGGGGGGGGGGGAGTTGGCCAGGAAGGTACAATTGTACTGGTCGAAGTAACTATTGGGAAGGGACGGGTGCTTTTGTGTGTGTGTGTGGGGGGGGGGGGGGCACAAACTCCCACACGCACGCACATATACGTACACTTTGAGGCAGACAGACAGACAGACAGACAGACAGACAGACAGACAGACAGACAGACAGACAGACAGACAGACAGACAGACAGACAGACAGACAGACAGAGATCGACTGATCGATCGATCGATCTCAGTAGAACCCTAAGAAAGAAGAAAGCATTGTATGTAACATGGTAAATCTGTCTTCATACTTGCCTTTTTCTGTGGGTTTTTCTTTTACGTCTTCCTGTGTGTCAAGAGCAGAACGAGAATAAGAATTTTAAAGAAAATCGCATGGTATAATGCAATGCTGTAGTAACAGAAGTATTGTTCCTGACAGACCTGGGAGGAGCTCAGCCTCTCGGAGGGGGATTACACGAGACTGTCTTGTTAGGAGATGACACGATAGCGGCAATCCTGGGAAATGAATTAACTCTGCGTGTATGTTTGTCTCTTTTCTTTTTTTCTTTTTTTGTTTGTTTGTTTCTTTTCATTTTTTTTTAGCGTTTGGGGAGGTGGGCGATGTGTTTGGCGGGGTTTCTTTTGGTGGTTTTTTAAAAGGGGGAGGGGGGGGGGGGGGGAGTGAAGAATCACGCAACAAATTTGACTCGTGTTACGCAAGCCGAATTGAATTGTACCCCTTTTTAGGAATTTAAATGGCTGACCGAATCTTACACTCGACTATTTTCTAACCGGATTCGTATAATCTATAGTTTGCGATTGTGCGATAGCCTTTACTTTTCGAGTGTTGTCATTGTAATGAATTTGGCTGGTTTTGTGCTAGTTTGAATGCAGAAATTTAGAATTGAGAGAGAGAGAGAGAGAGACAGACAGACAGACAGACAGACAGACAGACAGACAGACAGACAGACAGACAGACAGACAGACAGACAGGGTAAGTCAGACAGACAGACAGACAGACAAGGTAAGACAGACCGACAGACAGACAGACAGACTTAATGTATGTGTGTGTGTTTTTCCATCGGTGATCAATAATGTTTGTGTAGGTTCGTGTTTTTGTTGTTATCAAGCGCCGAGAGCACTCGCCTTATAAAAGCGCGTGGCGAACGTTTGGTCTATTGTGGGCTGCCGTTGTGTATGAATGCGGTTTTTGGTATAAGCTTTGTTCTCCTGTTTTATGATTATTGTTTTCTCTTGTAATGTGATTACTTTTTATTGTTATCAGAAGTTGTTTTTGTGCCTCTCCTCATAGTTTGTTCGTCTCTCACGCTAATGTTCTTCTCACAGCTTGTGCAAAATGAGTGTATTTATTGTTCTGTTTCGTTCGTGCTCACTGGGCAGAGACACGGCGAGTGGTGCGTTTTCTTCCTTCACCAACTTGTTTTGTTATTATGTGCTTGTAGTTACTTTTCTGAGGGCAAACTAATTTGTCGCTTTTAAGGACAAGTGGGCTAACCCAGATTTCTATAATAGGGTTTCCAGAAATCTTGACCAACACCAAAAGTGGGCATTGCTCTACCTTTAGGAGAATTTTGCTTTCATTGGTGTGTATATTTGTTTGGTTATAGAGAAAACTCTCCTCGTATTTTAAAGAAACTGAACAAGGGGGAAAAACTTTACCTTCGATTTTCTCAAAACAGCATTTCTTGGGACAGCCCTCTTGTGCTTAAAAGCGACCAATTGTCAATGCCATGTCAGTAAAGGATTTTAACAGTTCGTGGATATAGTAGTTCTCACGTTCATTACTTTGACGCTGTCTTGGTACTTACTTGATAAGGAGAGAAGATCGAGCCCGCTACTATCTCTTCTTAACCTATTTTTTATCAGCGCTTGGCACTAATCTCGGGGTTAGGGACTAAACTGTGTTACCATTTGAAGCGTGGTGTTTGTGTGTTCAGTACGACGAAAGTTGTGCTTCTTGAAACTTAAGCACTTAAATGTGAGACTGATATTCAGTGACAGCTGTAGTTCCCTCGCTGACCGTCAAAAAGTATACGAAGGTGGCCGAGCGGTTCCTTCTTTATTTGGGAAAAAGGAAGTTTCCCCAGGCGTGATGTTGGTATAGATATACCATGTCGGTGAGCTTTTCTTTTATTTTTGAATAAGGGACCAAACGATCTCGCTATTTCCTATGGGTGTCTTGGACTGAAGTCGCTAGTCTGAGGAAGCCGGAAATACGGACTGTTTAATCTGCCAGACTATTAATTTAAGTCAAGTTAGATCGTTCTCTGATGTGTTTACCAGCCGCCCCTTCTGCTGCCATCTTGCCACCCCACCCCACCCCACCCCCGCCCCCTTGACAGATAATAATAATTATTATGCTATGTCAAAGATTTCAGTGAAATTGCATTTTTCGAATTCTTCTCATATCTTCCGGGAGGTTTCCCGTTCTGCTTGTAGATGCATTATTCTTCCATTTTCTTTTTTTGATGTAGGTATTTAGCTCCCCTAAAAGTAAAGTTGTTCCCGTATCCGATCCGGACATTGGGGCTTGCCTTTTTAGTGAGACAACTCCCTGGGCCTTCGGCATACTATTGTGATAGGGTGGCCCGTTCTTTTCCACGCCGCCTTTACTTCCCACAGCTCGAAATTAGGTACCCATTACTTCTGGGTGGGCAGGAGGGGGCGAAAAAAGTGCGTGTCCGAAACAAGGCTCGAACCCGGACTTCCCCTATCAACACATTTTAAGATTATTTGGGAGGCGGGCTTCCGACCGTTCCTGTCATGGCCAACCTGGGTTGAGATGGATTCAGCGTCCTATCAGAAAGACCGAGGTACTTGATGAAAAAATTTCCGCACTCGAGAATTGAACTCGGGTCGCCTGCGTGCAAAAGCGAAGCGCCAAACTGCAACAACACAGACGCTGGTGTTTCTCTGTCTGTTGTCCTTGCAGTTTTGTGAGACCCTCTGATTTAGTCTGTTCATTCTACTTCCTTTTCGCTTTACTAGTATGTACTTTACTCTCTGAAAGTGGTTCTGCCCTTTCACAGAAAGTGGGTGGGGTGGTTAGCAGGTGTGCTTTTGTGGTTTGCTCCTTTTTTCATGGGTGGCTGGAGAGCTCCACTGCTAGGTGATGCTTCTTTGTTACTGTCTGTCTGTCTTTTTTTTCTTACACAGTTGCGAACTTTTTAAAATCATTTTATTTTTTCCCAGCACTAAATTAATGACCTTTATTTTGTCGATATGCTTCTCTTTTCTCAAACAAAACAACAACAAAAAAGCTCCCTTGTTTCCTGTCAAACATTTATCATCCTGATCACTCGTCCCTTTTTTGTGTGCATAGTCTCTAGTAACACCTCTAATCTTCGGCACTTATATAACCTAGTTGTGTTGTAAGTGCCATAAAATTCTTACTTAAACTTATCTAAAAATTGCACAGACAGGTGTCAGAACGCTGGTGCCGCCTCTTATATAACGTAATATCAGTGTTGAAAGGAAAGGGGAACAGCCTATTCTCAACAGATTTTTGTTATCCGTGCTATACACACCTGTTTGTGCGTAGCTGTAACAACGAAGGGCGTCGAAAGATGTGAAGAAAACAAAAGAAGAGAACGAAACAAAACAAAACAAAAAATCATCCTTCCTTTTCCTTCCTTGTACTTTTTGGTCGTCATCCTGAAGTCTGCTTTGGAAGATCTATTTTTAAATTCCAAGGTTTTTTTCGTACCCCAATGTCTAGGGTGTGGCTTCCTCCATCTAAGGTTGCTTTTTTCTGTCTGTCAAAAGACGGGCGATTTTTTCTTGGTGAGTGCTTGTAAGTCTTCTTATGTCTCCTTTCCCCTTTACCTTTGATTTTATCCCTCTTACTTGTCTGTTGTAGCGTGTTCGTGTATGTGTATGTCTTTCTCCCCCCCCCCTCCTTTTTTTTTTTGGGGGGGGGGGGGGGAGGGTCCTGTAAGGGTGTTGAAGGGTGCTGTGATATTCTACTCAACAATGCTACTTTTGTCATAACTATCATAGTTGACGAGTGCTCTGGTTTGCTTTTCCTTTCCTATCAAATAACTATTGTCCTTATCCGTCGTCCTTTTTTTCTATGTATGTTTCTCTCTTGTAGAAACACCTCTAATCTTGGGCACATATTTGTTTTACCGTAAAATTCTTACAAAGACTTAACGAAAATTCGCAATACGCATCATGATAAACTGTGTCCAGTTTTCTTTCTTTTTTTTTGTGCGTGGAGGGCGCCACAAGCAAGTCCTACCTATTTTCTATCCCCTATGTTGTTTCTGTCTGTCTGTCTGTTTTCTCTTGCTTTATACCTGCACCAAATGACCGCTATCATGTTTATGTTTTTCTCTGAACTTTAATATGGAGAGTAAATTAAGTGTGTTAGTTGTTTAGCTGATTTACCGTGAAATATAAACTCAAACATTATCCTTCTCTACTTGTTTCTCATTAAAGGGATAGTCGCATGGCGACGTGTCGCTCTTAGTTTTCTTCTCCCAATACCACCGCTTCGTTCGTTCTGGCCCGCCTCCCTCCGCCTCCCTCCGCCTCCCTCTCTCCCGCTCTCCATCAACTTCCATCATCAGTACCCGCGCCTCCACCGCCACCCGTGGTAATTGGCTGCTGTATTATTAACGTCTCTATGTATCCGGTACCCCCAGCGAGTAGGCTTAATTAGGAACCTTAGTTCGGAAGCTTGTGTATACGCCTGTGTGTGTGTGTGTGTGTGTGTGTGTGTGTGTGTGTGTGTGTGTGTGTGTGTGTTTGTTTGGGTGTCTGTGGTTGTGTAGAGACAGGGAGGCGATTATATAAACGAAAAGAGAGAGAGACAGAGAGAGAGAAAGAGAGAGAGAGAGAGAGAGAGAGAGAGAGAGAGAGAGAGAGAGAGTGTGTGTGTGATAGATTGTTTGTTTGAGTAAAATAAAAAAGCGCATCGACACTATAATGACCATTCAGTGCTGGGGAAAAGTTAGACCGACAAACAACAGACGAAATGTAAAGAAGTTGGACCTACCAGTTGCACCCTCTAACCTCCCGCTGAGAGAGAGAGAGAGAGAGAGAGAGAGAGAGAGAGAGAGAGAGAGAGAGAGAGAGAAAGAGAGAGAGAAAGAGAGAGAGAGAGTGAGAAGGGGGGGGAGAGAAGGAAGCAGAAAATACGATAGTTGGAGAAGATGAATGGTTGGAACTGTTTTGTAGCGAGTCGGAAAACAAGCCACCGATAGCTGAGATTCCTGTAAAAATAATTACGACACGGAAGGTACAATCACCTCGGGTCACATAATCATCAGCGAACCGGAATTACGTCTTAGCAAACAGGCTTTTTCCGAACGTTGACCCGTGTTGGAAGTGTACATGACAATAATAATGTATGGACGCATGTGGGAAGTTGGCTCTTGTGTGATCTGGCGGGCGCTCGGACTTCTTTTCCAGAGACGCTGCAGTCTCCGTGTGTTTCCCGTGAAAATGTTTCCATATTTATTATGTACAGTGTAATCAGTTACCGAGAGCTGAAACATAGACATTGTGAATACTGCGCACATGCATCTTGTTACAGAGGTAAAAGTGAACTCCTATTGGAATTTATGTGACCTACTACGTACATATTATGCCTCGTCGTGACGTCATTCGTGAAAGACACTTGATGTACATAATATTACGTGTTTTGAAAATAAGACGTCGAAATTTACTTTTACTGTTACGTAAATACTGTATTTCCTTTGACCAGTATAAATGCCGCCATCTTCACGCATTAGAAATGACCCCAACATCTTGATTTATAACAACCTGTTTTTTGTGTGGGTTTTTTGGGCTTGTGGTTGCGGGTCCTCTGGATCTGGTGTGATCTTCTCCTTCCTTTTCAACGTTGCTATTGTCTTTGAAGTTTCCTTATGAAATATGTCCTTCTTTTTGTGCAGATTTTTCGTAAACACCTCCTCCCAACTCATACGGTGGAAAAGTACTTTTTGTTAAGACACTTAAACAACACAGTTTGCTTACAATGCGCCTTATATAGGGTGTTGTAGGGGTGTACTCACGTGCGTCATAATCGGGAGGTCTGGGTTTCGATTCCCGGCGCCAGAAAGCTACAGTTACCCCCCCCCCCCCTGCTCCGGAGAGTTTCCACTGCTCCTTTTCGTAGTAAATTCACTTTCATCGCACACTGGTGTGCTCAACTTCATCAACCAGAGTGCTCTGCAGAAGCAGTTTTAAACGTATCTGGCACGGTACTGTTTGTCATATTTCTCAGCTCTGTGATATTCTCTATCGTGCCAGGAGGGCCGGGCCAGTGGGCTGTTTTGGCCTGTAGTGATGACAAGAGCCTATCTGTGGCGCTGAACCTGCGGAGCACATGTAGAGAGAGAGAGAGTCGACTTCTTTGTACGTGTGTGTCGCCCCGAGAAGGCTCCCACACGGGGGAACCTGCGAGAATTGATAGCATATGACGCGATTCCAGCTCGGTTCCCGGGTCGTGCATACGTACGTACCCTCTCTTCCTTCCATCCTACTACTCCTCATCTCAACCCCTCCTCCTCATCATCATCCCCCCCACGCTTCCTCTCTCCCTCTTCCGCCTTCCCTCCTTCTTCATCCCTTCTTCTCCTCCTCCTCCTCCTCTTCCGCCTCCTCCTCCTCCTCTTCCCACTCACCCTTCACTTTTCCTCACTCACCCCACTCACCCTCGGCCTCCTCCTCCCGCCCGCCCTCCCTCTTTCCATTCATCC
>NW_004797939.1:96874-98313 GCF_000002075.1 Aplysia californica | reverse complement strand
TCTCTCTCTCTCTCTCTCCTCTCCTCTCTCTCTCCTCTCCCCCCCTCTCTCTCTATACACCTCCCCGTCGTTATTATGCATTTTGTTAAGTGTTTTACTGCGCTTGCAACTACGTAAGGTCATATGAGTGCGCGGGACACACCAAACATTTTCAGTTTGACGGAAATTTTGAATTTTGCCCAGATGGAAGCCGAAGTCTACTCTTATCGATTTTGGACCACTAAAGGATCTTTAACGAGCGCAACTTGCACACGGGACCTCTGAGACTTTTCGCCCTTGTCCGAGAAGGCTAGGTGTTATATCTTTCCTATCAGAAGATCAGAGGTGTAGACAGCAGTAAGAAGGAGCCAAGGAGAATCAGTAGTAAGGCTGCAGAAAGAGTCAGGGGCCCAGAGGAGGGGACAAAGGAGGTGAGGGGGCCCGGGGGGCAGAAAGTGGAGACGAAAGCAGACGACAGAACATTGCTAAAGAACAGGAAAGGAGATGAAAGCAGACCATTTAGAGAAGAAAAAGTTCCGTGGCTATCTGGGCTCGAACCCGGGACCTATTGAATGAGAGGCGAACGCCTTAACCTCTAGGCCATGAGGGTCCTCTTTTTTAAATTCATATTTTTAAGGGAACAGACAAACAGATAGACAGAAAGACATACAGACAGATAGACAGACACTTTTCAAGCTAAAGAGAGAACGACAGATACAGAGAAATTATGGGAGAGAGTATAGAGAGAAATACAGAGAGAGAGTATAAGAGAGAAATACACAGAGAGAGAAGGACGAGTAGGGGGGGGGGTGAACTAAGTGAAAGGAACAAGAGAAATAAAGAACGGACTCCGTCTTGCGATGTTTCCACACCGAGCCAGATGGCAATAGGTCATTTAGAGTGAAGCTCCTGGCCGCATTGGGGAAGAGGGAAAATGGGAATTAAAAAAGGGAGGAAAGAAGGTGGAGACGACACACCAAAGTAAATATCACTCACGTACCTCCCAGTACAGACGCCCAGGTGTGCTGGCCTGCCAATTGTGAAGTTGCCCCAAAGATTCTGGGAGAATCTTTAGTTGCCCCTCCTGTTTGTGTGCAGTAGATCTATTTATACCTCCTTCCTTTTGCACTGGTGGAAATGGAGAAAGATCAATGAAGAGATGGCGTTGAAGAGATAGATAGAAGAGGGTGAGAGAACAAGAGGGAAGAAAGAGATAGAAAGGCGGAAAGGGAGAGGGAAATAGGGGAAGAAAGAGATGAGAAGGGAGAGACAGGTAAAGAGAGCATGAAAGAAAAGAGGGCAAAAGGAGAAAGAAAAATATAGAAGGAAAAAGAGAGGGGAGAGAAATAGAGACGAAGAGGGAGGACAGAGAAATAAAGAGAGGAAGAGGGAGGAGTGAGAATAAAGAGAGAGAGAGAGAGAGAGAGAGAGAGAGAGAGAGAGAGAGAGAGAGAGAGAGT